>NC_062201.1:1326041-1333541 GCF_912470025.1 Vespa velutina
AGAGAGAGGAAGAGAAAGAGGAAGAGAGAGAAAGAAGAGAAAAAGAATAAATAAATAAATTAAATGTTGCAATCTAAATATACTTCATATCATGGACAATATAATTATACTTTCTAATACTAATCTAATATAATATAAATTATATTCTCTGATCGCATAACGCAATCTTTTCATATCTTTAACATATATATTTCATACATAATGATTATTTATGATATCTCTGTTTTCGGCTTAACAAAAAAATAAGAAAAAATAAACAAATAAAAAAATAAAAGAAAGAAAGAAAATGACCAACGATTCCCTTATGATTATTATAAACTTAAATCGATTTTAATCAACCTGTAATTTACGAGCCTGCTATATATACAATTAATAATTCATTTGCTTTCGTATGAGGCAAAATAAAAAAAGGGAAAAAAAGAAAAAAAGAAAAAAAAAAAAAAAGAAACGGAACAAAAAAATACATTCGATATTTAACATTGTAAAATCAGTTGTAAAATAATTCAAAAAGCAATCAAACGATCTGATTCAATAAGCTAGATCGGCATGCATGCATGCGCGTGTGTGTATGTGAATGTGGGTGTATGTACATGAATTTCAATGAAGGTCGGGCATATCGTCAGACATTTATCACGAGATATAAATAATATGTGAAATTTATAAAGAAAAAATGATAAACGAAAGAAAAAAAAAAAATATTCGTTGTTTAACATTTTTAAAGAACTGCTTTGGTACTTAATATTTGCATAATTGAATAAATTAATTTAATTATTTATAAAATGAAAATGATTCTTAAAATTATCATGCTGTGTGCAAAATCAAAACGGACATCCTTAATCTTTTAAACATACCTTAGACTATTTCTTTCGATGTTATTCGTGATTCTCATCAGAAATATTGAAAGAGAAATACAGACAGACAGAGAAAGAGAGAGAGAGAGAGAGAGAGAGAGAGAGAGAGAGAGAGAGAGAGAGAGAGAAACAGCGATAGAAATACGGACGTACATGCTTTAGATATGACGTAATTAAGCAATCATATAACCACTTTGGTAAATAATCTATGCGCATTTCGTTTCACGATTTTATTATATACATGTATATATACATAAATAATATGTGCTAAATCTAACAAAAGCTGATGAAACTTTAAATAAATTGTAACTAGTTCATTCATTAGAATATAATTAAATCAAATTTGTGTAAGACGTGAAATACAAATTTAGTTAAGAAACTGTTAATTATCGTTTCGCACGTATATGCGAATGTAAATAAGACAATTTCTTTTTCTTCATATAGTGCATTATATTTGTAAAAAATAAACAATTAAATTATTTTACTAAGAAGAGAAAACTAACTAATTAATTTTCTTTTTTCTCTCTTGTAAAACATGAAATATTCTTTATCTTTTCTTTTTATTAAATAGATAATATACAAGATATATCGCAAAATTAATTATAAATTATTTTCTGGAAATAAAATGAATTTTCTTTTAGATTCTCTAGTGATGGTTATGAATTATTCTCGATTAAATAAGATAAATTAATGTTATCGTACGTAGTACGTAAAAAAAAAAAAAAAAAAAAAAAAAAAAAAAAAAAAAAAAAAAAAAAAAAAAAACTGAAGCATTAAAAAAAAAAATATAATAAATAAATAAATAAATAAGAAAGAAAGGAAGAAAAAAAAAAAAAAGAAAAAATGAGAACATTTTGGAATCTTTTTATCAAGTGTTTCTTTCTTTTTTGTTTTTTTACAAAACTTAGGCATGCACATTGTTGTATCTGATTATATCCATATTATAAATATTCAATTATAGATAATCTTATAGTTATTAAATACCTCGCGCAAGATAGTCATTGCAAATATTTACATTAACCCTTGGCGCTCGAAAAGTGACAATCTTTGTTTATGCTAGATATTTCGTTACCTTCATGAAATTCATAAATAGATTCCTTAGCTATTTATCTTCTTTCATAAGAAGTGTAAAATGATATATCTTAAAATGTAGATAAGATAAAATTAATCTCAAATTTCATTGTGATTCTGATAATATCTTCGATATTAGTTCAGATTCGCGACGATCATGGTAAAAATATTACAAAATTTTGAAGCCTTATAAAAATAGATTTCAGAAGTGAAATTAGCTTAAGTGAAGATTAATTGGATTTTCAAAAAAAATGTTTAAAATAATTGCAGAAATTATTATTACAAAATTATATTTTGAAAGATGTAAATATATATATATATATATAAAAGATATTAAAACTATATTAATTATATTAAATTATATTAATTATATAATATATTAAGATATAACATTTTTATAAGTTAATTTATAATAAAATTTATAATAATTTATAATAAAATGATTTTATGTCATCTATATAGTACTCATATATGAGAAAAATCATTTCGAGTTATTATTTCGACCATTCGAAAAAGTCGTCGAACGCAAAGGATTAAAATTATTTTTCATTTCATTTGTTTTTTTTTTCTTTTTTTTTTTTTTTTTTTTTTTTTTATAATCCTAACAAAGTTCTCTCATTCGTGTTTTTTTGAATCGTTGTCGCGTAATAAATAATAATTGCTTGCGGATCTATAATTTCTCGTTCAAAATAAAAATAACGATCGTACGAACATTTACTAATATTTACTATAATGAAAGTAATTAGAAATATCTATGCTCGAACGTAAACGTATCTTCTTTAAAAAAAAAAAAAAATTACAATATAGATAATAACAAAGATAACAGATAATACCAACAATGTGTCTAATCTATTTCAATTGTCTCGTTTTCTATTAACCAAAATCGACAATAATTAATATTAATTTATATTAAATAGCCACGATTAAAATAAAAAGATATTTATATATCGAATAATGTTCGTTTTTGCATAACTATTAGAAAAAAAAAAAAAAAAAATAATAATAATAATAATAATAAAAGAAAAAAAAGAAGAGTAGGAAGAAAGAAAAAAAAAAAATATCGAAAGTAGAACATTAAATAGCGTATCAAGTTGCTGTAAACGAGTTTCCCTTTTAATCTACTATGAAGCGTATAATTGAAAAATTATACTAAACGAGTGCATATACCTTGTTTTCTATATACATATATATATATATATATACATATACATATACATATACCTACACTGGTCATTACCGAACAAATAAAACCGAGCTGAATAATACATATACCATGTTACATATAGACATGTACGTCATTATTATTTAAAATAGACTTATTTATTCTGTTCAGTTTCTTCGATAAATTCTAAAATTATGAAGAAAAAAAAAAAAAAAAAGAAAAAAAGAAAAGAAAAGGAAAAATAAAAACAGAGGAAAAATAAAAAGAAAAAGAAAACGAATTACTTAGAAATTAGTCTGCCCAAAAATATTTCGAAAAGGGGTAATCGATTTTTAAAAATCATCTAATAATATTCTTCGACACATAATCTATATTCAAAAAGAGACACAAAAACAAAATAGAAAGAAAACGAAGAATGATAAAAATGTTCAGGCAGAAAAATCAATTCTTAGTTCTACGTGATAATATTTTACAAATACGGTTATATAATCGTAGGAAATAAAAGTGATTTATCTTTTTTTCTTCTTTCGAACTAGCATGATTTCTTTTTTTGGTGTCAGATAAATATCATTAAAATTTAAACTGAATAAAGAAGAAACGAATTTTTATAAAATTCGTATTTCTAACAAGCGCGCGCGCG
Source organism: Vespa velutina (assembly GCF_912470025.1). Taxonomy (NCBI): domain Eukaryota; kingdom Metazoa; phylum Arthropoda; class Insecta; order Hymenoptera; family Vespidae; genus Vespa; species Vespa velutina. Next base: position 1,329,766 of record NC_062201.1, read on the forward strand.
TGTGTGTGTGTGTGTGTGTGTGTGTGTGTGTGTGTGTGTGTGTGTGTGTGTGTGTAAACGTGTATGTGCGTGTGCACAAACCCAGGTAGAATTATTTCTCATATAAACACGAATATGATTCTTTCGAGTTCAATTTTAATGAACGAGATATTAAAAAAAAAATCCTCGAGTAGATCCTTCACGTAACATTGAATTAAAAATTATTGAAAAAATAAAATCATGAAATACGAATCTTACGATGATCTAGTAAACGTCCGAAGATCATCTTTAAAATGATATTTTTCTTGAGAAAGAGCTGTTAAAATCAGAGTTTGAAAATCTTTTTGGATATAACCTCGATACTGAGGCTAGATCATTCTTGTGAAAAAAAGAAAAAAAATAAAAAAAAAAAAAAAAAAAAAAAAAAAAATATGAGAAAAAAAGAAAAAAATAAACAAGAAGACAAATGCAAAAATGCATTTACTTAGATGTAAATAATTTACATATGCATGTAAAACATTTGACGAACATACGTCAAGATTTTCTTTTTATGGAATGATTTAACATAAGCTTGCAAGTAAAAAGAAAAAAATGGAAAAAATAAAAAAGGAAAAAGAAAAAAAGATATTGCATATGAATACGATGACTCGTATCAATCCTTTTTTGTTGATTTATAATCATTTTAATGATTTATATACTATAAAAAAAAAGATATTAATATTAATATTAATATTAATAATAATAATAATAATAATAATAATAAAATAAATGTAAATCGTGAATATCGTTGAATGAATATAATAAAATAGAAATAGAATGCTTTGAATATGTACGTATATGTACGAATAGGTTTTTTTCTATTTCTATTTATCGATAGATATTAACGATTAATGACATAATTTTGTTACGTATTAAAAAAGAAATGATATAATATGAAAGTTATGGTATTGTTAAGTATAACCGCCGTATACAATACTATTATAGAGTATACTATTATAGAGAGTATATAATTATAGTATATTGTACTCCATATATACATATATACATATATACATATATATATATATATATATATATATATATATACATATATATATGTAGTATAATTTATTTAATTGATGTGTATTATTATTACTAGTTACAATTGGTATACCAATGCATAAATTATATTATTATAATATGAAAGTTAAAGTAATATTATATAATAGTATATATATAAGTTATATACCTCTAATATTATATTAATATTATTAATATTATATTACTTTAAATATACCATAGTATCATTACATTAACCAAATTATATTTTACTTTGTTATAATTTATACTGGTTATACTTAAAAAAAAAAAAAAAAAATAATAATAATAATAATAAAATAAAATTAGAAAAGAAGGATAAAAAAAAAAAAGAAAAGAAAAGAAAAAAAGAAAAAAGCAGAAAAAAATTCAGATATAAAAGAAAAATTAATTTTCCAACGACGAAACTACGAATTAAAAAGAAAAATTTCATAAATATAGACGTACAATAAATATGTGCGTATAACTTCATAGTTACATGATGTTATAGAAATTTAATGAGTATGAGAGAGAAAGAGAGAATGGTGGGGGTACGAAAGGTGCAGAAAGAGATAGAGAGAGAGAGAGAGAGAGAGAGAGAGAGAGAGAGAGAGAAAAAGAATATTGATTAGAAGCGTTGTAGACAAACGTGTCGAGAGAAACATATCGAGAGAATCGTGAATAGATGTATTACTATTTTTAATACCAAGAAGAAATGAATTAAGTTCTCCTCGTTAAAGAATATAATCGTGACAATCCTACATAAGTATAGAAGGCGGGCGCGTCTCGCTTTCATTATCTGGGATGACGACCTTTTAAAAATAATACTACTAATACGTTTCATGACAAGGGAAGTTCGTATTAACGAAAGAAAAAGATAGAGATAGATGTTCGAAAGTGGAACAGTGTGGACGTATAAGAGAGGTTAATTCTTTCAGTTCAGAATTAAACGTTTATACAGATAAATTTTGATTCGGTCAAATTGTTTCGATTAAACTTTTATTCGACAAATTGACTTATTTTTATTTCTCTTGCTCCTTTTTTTTTTCCTTTTTTCTCTTTTTTCTTTTTTTTTTTCTTCTTCTTTTCATTTTTGTTTTGTTTTTTTTTTGTGTATACGCTTCTTCGAATATATATTATTTAAACAAAGTTATAATAAAATATTACTTTTAATCTTTAATATTAATCGTTAATATTAATATATATATATATATTAATATTAATATTTAAAATTATTTCACATAAAATGTACTATTTTATTAAATAAAAAATAAAGTATCACTTATCAAAAAAAGAAGAAACAATCTTAAAAATATATTTTTTTGGAAGAGAGGGGGAGAGAAAGAGAAAGAGAGAGAGAGAGAGAGAGAGAGAGAGAGAGAGAGAGAGAGAGAGACAAAATAGATATAATTCAAACAATTTCTTATTCGGATAAAAATATTTGAATGAATAAAATCTAATATAATATATTTTTTATTAAGAACATTATCTTCATAGTAACAAGATAATGATATGTTTATGAAATAGATATGCGATTATAGTTTGATACATTTAATGTAAATTATGATGAAATAACGGAATTTGATTTACTTTTATAATCGTTTCGTACTTCGATGTTTACCTTCTTTTTTCTTTTTTTTTTCTTTTTTTTTTTTCAGAAATTTTTTGCACATTCAGACATTTCACAAAGATCTTAATTATTGCAACACATTTATCGCACATTCGTTTACATATTTACACATTCTTCAATATGTGGCAATTTTATCAGACTTAATAACGTACGTCATTCTACAGAAAAATCACTTGTGATGTCACTCATAGGAACTATTAACTATCTTAACGTTTTTATATCGACACTGAAGAAGAGAGAGAAAGGAAAAAAAAAAGAAAAAAAAAAAAAAAAAGAAAGAAAAGATAATAAAGAAAAAAGATACAATCACATGAGTCAATCGCTTTATTGCAGGATTATTTTCTCACGCGTTCCTATATAGATATATATATATATATATATATATATATATATATATATATATCCTAACAAATTCAATTTCAACAAATAATCAATTCGTTACGAACGTAACGAAAACTAATAACGAATAACGTATAACGAATAACGATTGACGATTAACAAATAAAAACGAAATTAATGAAAATACGTAGATGGATTCATACATGACCACTTGCAATTTATTTCCAAAGATATATTATCATTTGAAAGATCTACAATTTCAAAGAAAATGAATGAAGAATAATTTTTTTTAATAAAATTTAAAGAAATCTGATACGTAAAATCATGTCTAATTTTAAACGATCTAATTCATTCAGGACGATAAACATAAAATATATTAAATATATTAAAATTAAAAAAATTGTTTTCAAATCAATCCACAAAATAAATGAAATAAATATAATTCGTAAATATTTGTCTGATTCTAATCGATCTAATTTATCATCCACGACGATAAACATAAAATTTATAACAATTATTTTCGATAATTGACGATATTCGAAATGTAAAATTAACTTTCAATTATTTTGAAATCGATGACACTTAAAATAATAATAATAATAATAATAACAATAATAATAATAATAATAATAATAATAATAATAATAATAATAATAATAATAATAATAATAAATATGAGGGAAAAGAAAGCAAAAGAAAAAATTTTGCAAAGTAAAATTAAATAAATTTGATAATGTTAAATACATTCTATAATTATATTCCAATTCATTCA
>NC_062201.1:1341041-1351041 GCF_912470025.1 Vespa velutina
GCATCATTTAATACGATGGCGTTAGTGTGCACGTTAAAAACAACGACGCGTCGTGTTATAGATAGAGGCATCGCCTATTAGTACCGGTCGATAAGATTTCGTTAAGATGGCGTTAACTAGATGGCGTTAACTAAAATGGCGCTAACTAGATGGCGCTACGTTTCATGACGAATACTCGCGCTAACGACGGACATTAGACGTAACCTTCGCCGAACGACTTTGTCGAACGCGAACTTTCGATGATTTTACGATCATCGAAGACGTAACAACGTCTGTGTTTTATAATACGTAAGATATGTATGCCATAATGGAAAAACATCGACGTTATTGTCATAATCGATTATATTCTTTTTTCTTCTTCCTTTTTTCCTTTCTTTTTTTTCGATCGTAAGACATATGTCGTAACTTCGAGAAGATTAAGTAAACATATTATTCTTATGAATTACGTTTTACGTTCAACCAATCGCGTGCATTGTCACGCATTTAAACGCGATATTTAAAAAAAAAAAATATCTGTATATATATATATATATTACGAACGAGTGAGAACGATAAGGTTCGAGCGTACAAATTCGGTCAAAGGAGTCAAGAAGAAGACTCAGTTAAATCTATAATGTCAAATGTAGAACTCGTGACGCAGAATTATTTCTATAAAACGTTATATATTTAATCGATAAGAATAGACGAGAAAAAATTTTTTCTCGTGTTTACAATGGTTTAACCTAAAAATAATTAATACGATTTGTTATTTCATCTAACAAATAAATACGACTCTCTTTCTTTCTCTCTCTCTCTCTCTCTCTCTTTTTATTATTTACTAACAATTTTTTTTTTTATTAAATTGAAAATTTTACAAGAAATATTATATCTATTCGGATATATCAATATTAAAATCATTTACATTTAATAAAAAAATTAATAAAAAAATATCATGTGTTATGAAACGAATCACGTTTTACTAAGGCCTGTTGTATTTATATATGTATATATATTATTATCCTTAATTAAACATAGTTTTTTAAGATTGTCATACTATTAAAAGTATTATTATATATTACTATCGATTATGATCGATTAATTTCTTGAAAGATATTTATCATGAAAAGGATAGAAATTATATTAGCTAAGATGTTAAATTTCAAATTAAAGCGTGTAACTACGTGATAAATTCTGATTGGTTGATAAAAAAAGACGTATACACTAAAAATATCATTCTTAAAGTAAAAAAAAAAAAAAAAAAAAAAAAAAAAAAAAAAAAAAAAAATATAGATTGGAGAATAATACGCTTCGATTGATGAATTTTCTTACGTATTACGTATATCTTATTCGTCACCTTTCGTTATAATTTTAGCGACAAGTATGAATTAAATATGAACCACAAACGTAATAAAGAGGAATATTGTCCATGGTATAATGCGTATAAACGTACGTAAGTATAATATTAATTTTATATAAGTTATACCTTGTTGTATAAGTATAATATTCTTACAAACGCTCAACCTAACAATCGGGGATTGACGAATGATTGTACATTTATTTTTCCTTTCTTTTCTATTTAATAAAGATACGTATAATAAAAGGAAATAAAAGAAAATATATGTGTACGTGCATTTCTTTTTTTTTTCTTTTTTTTTTTTTTTAAGATATGTACTAAGGTTTATAAAAAATGTATTTATGTTTGTTCTACAAACTCTCTCTATATATATGTATATGTGTGTGTGTATATATATATATATATATTTTCTTTCTAATTAAATTTACACGTTTAGGTAAAAAATTTTTTGTTTAAGTAGTCATTAAGATTGTTAATTATTTACAATGTAAATATCTACGGCATTGAAAAAACAATGACAGAAAATTATAAAGAAAATATAAATGGCTATAAGGACTATAAGGACTATAAATGGCTATAAGGACTATAAGAACTATAAATGACTATACGGATTATTGACTATATGACTATTTGACTGTTTTAGATAGTTTAAGGTACGGAAGTGCTTTTTGCAAATCAAATGAACTACTATGTAGTTCAGAAACGCGTCGAAGAGGGCCACGCGCCATTTTCAAGTTATGTTTATATGTAATTTCTTCAAATTTTTGACTTAGACTACTTTCAAAATTAACGCTAAATGAATTCCGCATAACGTTTTAATTACATCCATTATTTAAAGGTTCATTTTTGACGATATCGTAAAAATTACATTAAATACATATAGTTTAAGATAATGTGGATGTGAAATAAGTGATAAATTAATTTTTTGCAAATATTGATTTAGACCACTTTCATAATTATGGACACATATATATGATGTTATTATATTATATAAATAAATGAAAATGATAAAAGTAATAATCAAAGAGATTCGTTTGTAAGTAGGAACGTCCGAGAATTTAAACTTTATATTTTTTATGTAGAAATTAATTAAAATATTTAATTGATTTGAATTGATAAAGGAAATGTTCCAACATACGTCGGTTTTTGCCTTTGAAGGAAAAATCATTGTTTTTGGAAGAGAAAACTCAAGCGGAATCATTATTTTCGAAATAAAAGAAAAGGTCGAATGGAGTCATTACTTTTGAGATAGAAAAGTTGATTTAATCCTTTTCAAAGAGATAATTCGTGTTAAAGTGGATTGCTAAAAAAAAAAAAAAAAAAAAAAAAAAAAAACAAAAGAACAAATCAATCAATTTTTACCTAAGAAACTTTTTAATAATTAATATATCGATCAATTTCCCTGTGATTTTTCAATGAATTATTTTCTATGTAAAGATCTTCGGATTTTTTTCTATTCAAAATTGCATTACAATTGTCAATTATTTTCTATATTTTAGAATCAAGGACGATTCCAATTTTAATTGTCATTAATCGTTGTTATGGAATCTTCTGCGATAGTATTTTGTTTTTAATATTTTTTTTTTGTTTCGTTTTATAGCTTTTTTATTATTATTATTATCTATACTATATATGTTTATATATATATATATATATATATATATATATATATATATATATATATGATGTTATTATATTATATAAATAAATAAAAATGATAAAAGATAATTATTATTATATATACTATATATATATATGATGTTATTATATTATATAAATAAATGAAAATGATAAAATGATTATGGTACGAAGCAAGGAAAAAGCTATATATCGAAGAGATTCTTATAAACTGTAATACAAGATGCTAAATGTAGATTACTGAGTTATTTTCAAAGGTTCACCAGAAACTTTTAAAGAGAATGACTCTTAGCCGTATTTTAATTTTATCACGTTATCAATCGAAATGATCTTACAATGAAAGATATAGGAATGGATTTGAAAAATTGAAACGACGTAATGTCCCGTCTCTTATCCCACTTTGTCATGAGTACAGGAATATCCATTTTTATTATTAAAATCGAGTCGTAAATTCTGCAATTTTTTTTCATTTCTAAAATTCGATTAAATTCAGAATTTTATTCTTATAAATATTTCAATTTTTCCCTTTAGTAAAGTTCTTCGATAATAAATTCATAAATTTTATTTTGATAAAAATCAAATTCTTTTGATAAGCTCGTCACAAATTTTTTTTTCAAATATTTTCCTTTAATTGAAATTCAATTAAATTCATAATTTTATTCTTATTCAATTAAATTCTATTTCAGTGTGATAGATAAGAAAATTTATAAGATGTAGCAATTGTGAGGATCACCGAAGGTGCATTAAACTAAAGTGCATACGAAGGTGAAACGAGGACGAAAGGAAATCTGCCGAGGACCCACTTCATTTTTATTATTAAATTAGCAAATACTTTGTTAATTAAATTAATCTATTAATTAAATTAATCTATCTTGAGAGAAGATGTAACAACTGGTGCCCTCCAGAAGATTCATAAAAAAATGCAGCAATCAGTTACACTGACATCTATCGGATTATTCAGCTATTACGTATCAGTGCATCAAAAGTTTTACCATATACAAATTCAAAGGAAACTACTGCCATCTACGTTTCGATTCTATGAAAATGAATGTTTTCGATATTGTCATTTCTATATAAATAAATTATTATACTTTTGCATATTATATATCGAATTGTAGTTGTAATTAAAAAGAAAAAAAGAAAAAAAGAAAAAAAGAATCTAAATAAACGTAAGTATATTTTAAACAAAATATTATACTTCGTGACAATTGTATTTAATAATATTATGTTTCTCAATACGAACACATATATACACAACACATAAAACAAACAAACAAACAAATTTATCATACTCTGAACAAAGTCACAAATGTTAAAGTATAATTTTATTTTGTCAACAAACGAATTTCTTTTTCATTAATGTTATCTAATGGATCGTTTCTGCATCTTTTTTTTTTTTTTTTTTTTTTTTTTTTTATAAATGCAAACGAAGAACGTAAACGTAGACGCGTGACAAAGACATTTTCGTTTATATTTTTTAAAGAAAAATTATATAAGTTCGAACGTTCCTGTAGTTTCTCCCGTAGTTAACATTACATATATTACATGCATATCTATAATGCATTCAGAACTTTCTATTTCTATCATTATTATCATCAACTATTACGCGTTCATGGATCACAATGACGCAAGTGATTTTTACGAGGTAAGGACATTAAAAGTAAAAGATCCATCGAGATGACCTCTTCGAGGGAATAGGCAAAAATCATTATTTATTAATTCAAGGCAGTCTTCTTTAGAGTCTCCTCTTTTTTTCTCTCTCTCTTTTTTTTTTTTTCTTTTTTTTTCTTTTTTGTCCACACCGCGCCGGCTCTTATTGCTCTCTCTCTCTCTCTCTCTCTCTCTCTCTCTCGTTCTAAGGCTGTTAAGTAAGTACCTGCAACGCAGTGCTATTAGTCCGAGTATGTATATGCTAAGTCATATGCGTTTTCCCGAACCAGCAAGGTTAATTTACATTAGCCGGTTACGATTTACATGTACTTCTATTTCGATAGCGGGATATCTAAAGAAACTTTTCTAGGAACAAATATTTCGAAACTTTCTTATACAATTTTAATATCGTAAAAACGAAGAGGAGATCGTATAAAGCAAAGACGCGTACAATTCTTTTTCTTTTTTTTTTTTCTTTTTTCTTTTCTTTTTCCTTTTTCGTTTCTTTCTCTTTTTTTTTTCTTTTCTTTTTTTTTTTTTTTTTTTACGTACATTATCCATTGTCTGTGCACAATTAGACAATTAGAAAACAATAAAATCATTAAATTCGATCGGTACGTAGGATGTTCCAAAAAAAAAAAAAAAAAAAAAAGAAAAAAAAATAAAAAAGAAGAGAAAGATACGGAAAAAGGAGAAAAAGAAAGAAAAAAGAAAAGTACAATAATAGTTTATTATTATCGGAAGAGTACTTCGTTAAAGCTTTTCTATTTTTCTTTCATGAAACAAGAGTTAAAATTCAATTTTAGGCAATATTCTGTACCTCTCCCACCCCAACCCAACCCTTTCTCACTCTCTCTCTCTCTCTCTCTCTCTCCCCCTCTTTCTTTCCATGTCGCTATCTTTGTCCGTTTCATTTTATAAATGGAGTATAAATTTCAGAGATTCATGTTAATTTCAAATGCAATTCTCAAATTGAGATTTAAATTAAATAAAGATTATATATATATGTGTGTGTGTGTGTGTGTGTGAGTCTGCTTGTCTCTCTCTCTCTCTCTCTCTTTCTCTCTTTTTCTGTGTGTGTGTGTGTCTGTATTAAAATATTTTCACGTTTGTGTTAGGAAAACAGTACTTGAGAGTAGAACGTAAGAGAGCCAACAGTTTCATTAATCTATCGCATATCATACACATATTGCATCTTAATGACAAATAATTACGCTTTATGTCATCTGCATTCTCGTCAAATCGATCAACTCGTAATTATTCCATCGTGTTTAATCGTTAATATCGAATGCAATTCATATTTGTATTGAGAAGGTTAACGCGTATTACTTTTTTCCATTTCTCTTTTTTTCTCTCCCTGTTCTTTTTTTCTTTTTCTTTTTTTTTTTTTTTTTTTTTTTTTTAAAGCATTCTTGAGCTTAATCCTTCTAATGCATGTACGATTTGCGAAATTATATTATATTAATATTTAGTGCGGTTTAATTATGAAATATATATATATATATATATATATGAATATTTGATAATATTTGAAATTCACATGGATTAAATTAAAAAAGGATAAATAAATTTTTTTTTTTTTTTTTAAATCATAATAATATAATTTCACGTGATATAGATTTGTTTTGTGTAATTTTTTTCTTTTCGAATTAATATAATGATTTAATAAAATTAATATAATTTAAATTAAACAGACGAATTAGATTTCTCTATTATCTTCTCCGTTTCAAATATTTTATCTCCTTCGGAATACGAAATACATTATTTTTTTGAAAAAAAAAAAAAAAAAAAAACAAAGAAGAAAAAAAGGGGAAAATTTAGAATAGAAAATCGCAAAAGATTCGAAGAGATTATTACTTCGTTTGTTTTTCTTCTTATTTTTAACTTTATTTTTCTTTTTTATTTTTATTTATTTATTTTCTTTTTTTTTTCATTCTTTTTCATTTGCAAATATACATATACATATACATATATATATATATATATATATATATATATATATATATATATGTATTGTGGAATGGGTACCGGCTGTAAGATCAAATGATTGAACATTTGTTTCAACCTTTCTTTCCTTTTTTTTTTGTTTCTTTTCTCCTTTTTTTTCTTTCTTTTTTTTTTTTTTTTCGATAAGGGAAAAATCTTGATGCATTTTAAACTGTCGTTTCTCTAAATATATAGCATGACATCAGCTTAATGTTGACTGAACATCGTCATTCGTCCATCTTCTCTGTGCTTTATGTCGGAATGCACAGTGAAGTATACGCTGATGCATAAATCATATTCATCGATTCGTGCATAATGTATCTGCGTAAATGTAAACGTGAAAATACGTTTGGATTATGTTAATAATAAAAAAAAAAAAGAAAAAAAAAAAAAAAAAAAAAAAAAAAAGAAAAAAAAAATGAAAAAGAATAAATAAATAAATAAATAATTCGAATAATAAAAAAAGAAGAACAAGAAAAAATAAACGTAGAATTGAAGCTTCGTCGTACTTGAATCATGTTTCTACACAATTGTCTTTATATCTCGCGTGTCCGATTATAATCGACCACTACGTTTATCTACTTTCATTAATAATTGTCAATTATGAGGATTGACATGGTGTGAAAAAGTGATGGCCTTCTTAATTTGAGCAAAAATTTATAAAAGGGGGAATAAAATTTACGTCCACTTGTTTCTTTTCTTTTTTTTCTCTCTCTCTCTCTCTTCTTTTTTTTTTTTTCTTTTTTTTTTTTTTTAGTAGGAGAATCCTTTAAAATTCAATCGATTGTATTACACTTTACCTTCTTTTTTTTTTTCATTTTGAATTTAATAAAATTCAGTCAATAGTTATTTCCTCTTCTTCTTTTCTTTTTTTTTTTTTTTCAGTAGAAAATTTTTTTTTATAAATCATACAATCCTACAATAAAGTTTCTCGATAAGAATAAAATGAATAAATTCATTTCAGAATTAAATCTCGTTATAATCCGTTATAATTTATAATGAAGAATATTTTATATCTATATTAAATGATAAATCAATGCTGGGAATATTCCAATTAATTCATCGAGATTTCAATTCATCCAATTAAATATCGTTTTATTATAACATATTGATTAACTATATATATATATATATAAAAGAAAAAGGAAATAAAAGAGAAACGTTCATTTTACGAATCTTCTTTTATGAATTAATTTTAATATCTGGAAAATCGAAGAATCGATTGATATTATATATGATTCTAACATTGATCATCATAATGATTTCTAATACAATACGAACATGTTAATTTATCATTAGTGAAACATTTTAAATAAAAAATATCATCTGTTGACATAACCAGAGAAAGTTCGACGAGAAAGTAAGAAAGAGAAAGACATATATACACACATATATATATATATATATATATATATATATATATATATAAATATATGTGTGTGTATGTGTTAGATAGATAAAAGGAAAATCAGATGGATAAATAATCTAAAAAAAAAAAAGGAAAAAGAAAAAAAGAAAACTATATACATACGTATATACATGCACATGAATACTTGTTTATGCATCTGTGTTTTTGTGCATGTGTGTGTATATATCCCTCGATTACGTAAAGAAGTAAGTTGTAAAAAATGAGATAAATAACGAGTAATAAAATGAGATAAATGAAAGAGTAATAAAAATCAAAGTTGAATCGGGCCGTATATATATTTCCTATAGGTCGTCGTCATAGCTATCGTTGTTGTCATTGTCATTGTTGTTGTCAATATTTTTTATGATTTTTTGACGTGTTATTGCTGTCAGTGTTTTCGATGAAAGAAAAGAGGGGATTGAGCTAAATGAGACGGCAGTAGAACGAAAGCTTACCATCAAACCGGATCGATTTTGTATATCAGTTTTTCATAGTCGTAATAAGTGTTTTAAATTCTACGAATCATCTCTCTCTCTCTCTCTCTCTCTCTCTCTCTCTCTCTCTATTTCTTTCATTTTCGTGATAAATAAACCATGGCAAGAGATCGACCGTGCATGAAACATGCGTTTATTTGAATCCTTTATAATACAACTTTTATTTTGTGTTTATTAAAATAATTATATAACGTGTATAGTATAGTATAATTATATTTATAATATGGATAATATAACTTGCACATACATAGATATATATATACATATATATATATATACACACACACACACACATATATATATATATATATATATATATATATATATATATATATAATTACTTATTTTTAGTGTAAGTTATACTGGAATATATTAATATTGTATAATATTGAAATAATAAGTTTCGTACCAGTATACCAATATTATGCAATATTATAATAATAAGTTATACTGATATATAAACTGTTATTTATATTTGAATAAAGAAAGGAAAAGAAAGGAAAAGGAAATAAAAAATTTTCTAGAGATATATCTAATGGCAACTAAATTTATGACAATGACTTGATAAATGATATTTACAATATATATATATATCTACATTACCTAACTGTGCGTGACCGAAAACAAACATATAGTTATGTATAGGGTTAATAATGAAAAAAACGGAAAAAAAGAAAAAAGATAATAATAATAATAATAATAACGAGCAAAACACAAGGATCTACATAATTCTTATATACACGTTCACCTGATAATATATGGAAACGCGTTGTTAAATATTAAAAAGAATTAAAAAACAAAAAAAAAAAAAAAAGAAAGAAAAAAAGAAAAGAAGAAAAACGTGGAAAAGGAAAATTTGAAAACGTACGTATAAAAAGAAAATATAATTGGATAATTGATGAATTTACGACAGATTGGAATGCGAAATAGGGTACGTTTCGTTTCTAAGCGCAATAAGACGTCTAACATAAAAGAGCACCCACCTCCTACGTTACACGTGATTGGTTCACGTCTGTTTAGAGGTACGGACATCTCGAGTTACACCCACACAGATAGAGGCGCTCGACCGATTACACGATCGAACTAGCTCCAATCAGCGGCCTTCGAGAGATCGATTTGCGGCTTTCGAATCTCGCGGCTTCTCGACACGCTTGGATTATTCCGTAACTAAGAATGGTCGAATGAATGGTAGTGGGAGGGGATGGAAAGGTAAGCGATGGGACGGGGGTGGGTGATTGGGATGGAGGTGGTGACGCGGAGGGGTGCTGATGGTAATGGTCGATGATGGTGGTGTTGATGGTTGCAATTGAATGATACTAATGTTTTACGAAATAGAACGGGAACTGCGAATGTTGACGACTCGTTGACGATATATAAATTCTTTCGTGATCGTAGAGCATCGCGATTGCGTATTTTTTCTTTTTTTTCTTTCTTTCTTTTTTTTTTTTTTTCTTTTTTCTTTTATTTCTTTTATTGTTATTTTTATTTTTT
>NC_062201.1:1356041-1368541 GCF_912470025.1 Vespa velutina
CGTTCAACGCGATCGATCTGATGGTAACGAACATCAAAAGTATTATGTTCCTCATCTCTATGCAATTTTACAAATTATAGAAGTTAAAGTAACATTTTCGGAATAAAAATTATTCAATGATATTTATTTATCAGGGATTAAAAAATCGATATTTTACGAATTCGTTCGTCTCGTACTATCGATCTCTCGTAGGTAATATATGCGTTATATATACCTTATCTCTATGCATTTTTAAATATTAGTGAAGATAGAAAAATAAATTAGTCAAAATAAACGATTTGATATTTCTCGTTTTTTTGTCTTTTTCCTTTTTTGTTGTTTTTCTCTCTTTTTTTTTTTTTAATGAGAATTCGACGTGCTCAAAAATAATAGTTCTCGTCTCGTATGATCGAACTTGTTGAACTTTACGTTCCACGTTCCTGTGTATCCTTCCGTTTTCTTTTTTATAAGTAAAAAAGACAGAATTTTTTTTTTTTTTTTCTACAAATAAACGATTCAATATTTTTCATTTTCGTTTTTCTTTTCTTTTTTTTTTTCCTCGACGGAATCGAAAATTTTTCAAAATAATCATTCGGCACGAATATTCAACCTTACTCAACAAACTTTAAACGTCCCATCTCTATATATTTTTCAAGGTTAAAGAAAGCAGATAAACTCTTTAGAGATAAATGATTTAATGGTTCTCGTTTTTCATCAGGAGAATTTGACTTTTTGTTTCTTTCTTTCTTTCTTTGTTTTTTTTTTTTCCTTTTCCTTCCTTTATTTATTTATTTTCTTTTTTTCCTTTTTTTTTTCTTTTTTTTGGACAGATACTTTTAAGAAATAATTATACTCTCGACGTGATCGAACTGACTCAACAAATTTTACATATCCGTTTTATATGTATTTTTTAAATATCGAAAAAGCAATTTCTTTCTTATTGTTTTTCTTTCTTTTTTTATTTTTTCTTTTTTTTTTTTTTTCTTTTAACGAGATAAACGAATATATGTTTTTCATGAATATATATTTTTATTATTATTATTATTATTACTATTATTCGTTCTACGTCGTTGACCTGACTCAACAAATTTTGCGCTAAGTAATCTCTACATTTTTCAAGTTTCGTGAAAGCGATTGAATTTTTCTTTTTTTTTCTTTTTTTCTTTTTTTTTTTTTTTCTTTTGAGATAATCGATTCAACGAGGTCCTCATTTTTTTCGCCGAAAAATTTGCTTTTCTTTTTTCCTTTTTCCTTTTCCTTTATGAGAGAAACATCTTTTGGAAACAATTATACAGTTTTACGCGTCTGATCTCTATCATAGTCTTCAAAGTTTTGAGAAAGTAGATTAATTTAATTTTGTTTTATTCTTATTTGTTAAAGATAATCAATTCAATAATACGCTCTTCATTTTTTGGTGAAAGATTTTTTTAGATTTTTTTCTTTCTCTCTCTCTCTCTCTCTCTCTCTCTCTCTTTTTTTTTTTTTTTTACATAATCCTACGTTCCACGTGATTGTTCTGTCCCAATGAACATCACGCGTCTAATCTATATACATATATCTTCTCAAAATTTCGAAAAAGCTAATATTAATTTTGGTCGAGATAAACGATACGATAATATCTTATATATATATATATATATATATATATATATATATATATATATATATTTTTTTTTTTTTTTTAATTATTTATTATATTTATTTTTATTTTTATTATATTATTTTTCTTCAGCTTTTTGAAATTCTTATTTTTCATTCATTTCATACGATCAACCTAAAAATCATGGTCAAAAGTATACAATTTCTTTCTTTCTTTCTTTTTTCTTCTTTTTTTTTTTTCGTAACGCACATCCTTGGCATCGATCAATTCGTATCCATCATTACGTAAGTTCACTAGCGGTGAACAAATAAGTTAAGTTCATTGGCGGTGTCAAATAGTTGAGATCGTCTTTTCACAATTTACCGGGACGGTCAAGTTAGAGGGCAAAGGTCGAATTCGGCAGAGGGGGCCACGGCAGGTTTTTCACTTTTGACCTGACTCTCTCATTGACGTGTTACGTGTCTCGTCTATGTATGTGTATATGTATATATACATGTATGTGTATATGTATATGTATGTGTGTATATATGTTATAAATATTTTAAAAATTAAATATTAAATAAATATTTTTAAATAAAATAATAAAACTTCATATCGGAAGTAATATAAATGATTTAATTTCTTCTTCTTTTCTTTTTCTTTTTACTTCCTCTTATTTCTTTCATTTTTTTTCTTCTTCTTCTTCTTCTTCTTCTTCTTCTTCTTTTCTGGCGGGAAATATCAACATTTTTAAAAACTAATATTTCGTGTCACGCAATCGAACGTAACTTAGAAATTTATTGAGCGTTGCGTGTCCTCTTCCTAATTTTCCCCCTTCCTGTCGTACACCCGTCCAACCAGTCTCGCTCCTCCCTTTATTTATACATTTATAAATAAGGTACAGTGAAACTTAATTAAAGTATTATAAATGATTTAACGTTCTTCTATTTTTTATTCTCTTGCAGGAAATTTCAAAATTTTTTTAAAACCGATAGTTCACATTTAGACAGGATCAATGGCTTAATGTGACGATTTATCGAACATTACGTATTCCCCTCTGCGTATACGTTTTTTTTTCCTTTTTTTTTCATTTCCTTTTTCCTTTGGTTTTTTTTCTTTCTTTTTTTTTTTTTTTTTTTTTTTTTTCTTTTTTTTTTAACAAGCTACAACAGAAATTAATATCAAAAGTATTATAAATCATTCTTCTTCTTCTTGTTTTTTTTTTCTCCTTTCTTTCTTTCTTTCTTCCTTCCTTTTCTTTTCATTTATATCCTTCGGAGGGAAATTTCGACATTTTGAGAACTAATAGTTCGTGTCACACGGTCAGATCTGACGCAATGTCGTGACACGTGCATTACGACGTTCTACGTTTCTTTATGCATTTTAAAAACTCGTCTTACACGTCGCCAATCGATCGGCAAACATTTACTTTGGTGGAACTCTAGTACGTGAGTTTAGCCGTTTAGTACGTTCATATGTTCAGAGAATTGACAATGAAATGAGATGCAGCGTCGACCGAAAAACATACGATGAAATTAACGTACCGTCAACATAAAGAAAAATGTTGGTTGGTTCGATCAATGGATCCGATTGATCGATCGATCGATCATTATTTATCCTTTTTTCTTAAAGTTTTTCTCGGGATATGTTTTGCTAATGAACGTAATAAACATATTCGACTAACCGTGACATTACTGCTTTACTTATGAAAAGTTTTTTGCAAAATATTATTCAAAATGGCGAATGAGGAAGACGATGAGGAATATCTCCCTCTCTTCCTTCCTCTCCCTCTCTCTTTTTCTCTGTATATGTATATGTGTTGTATGTAACTTATTATTAATTCTTTTTCTCTACGAAGATGTTTGTAGAGTGAACAATGGAGAAGAAGAAAAGGAAGAAGATAAAAAAAAGATAAAAGAAAAGAAAAGAGAAAAAAATGTCGATGAGATAAGCATGAACAATTTCAAAAGGATAATTCTCTTTTCTGAGGACGATTTATCTTTTTTCTTTTTTTCTTTCTCTCTATCTATCGTCATTTAATATATCATCTTGTTACTGCTACTGCTACTGCTGCTGTTGTTGTCGTTGTTGTTGTTGTTGTTATTGTTCATAAACAAAGGATGTGTTCCTTTCGATAGCTCAACGACATAAATATATATTAGAATGTGCTCGATGACTCATTAAATGATACCGGTTAACTGTATTTAACGTTTACTTCGGAGTAATGAAAACTATCGTGAATGTTTATTATCTTATCAATTGGATGTATACCAATGATAATATCAAATTCGGGAAGACAAAATTTTTCACCATGGCCGAGCAATAAAAAGGAAAAAATAATAATCCTTGAATAAATGACAATTTGAATGTAGGGGAAAAAGAAAAAAAAAAAAAAAAAAGAAAAAAAGAGATAAAGAAAAGAAGAAAAAAACCAAAAGAACAAAAATAAAAAAAAAAAAAAAAAAAGAATAAGAAACGAAAAAGAAAACAAACATTTGGATTTTAAAAGAAAAATAACCTTTCAATGTAATATTCGTCTTAAAATAATGTATCACCGTACAAAGAAATAAATCAATAGATGTCAAGATTTTGTTATCTATGATTTCCTTTTTTCTTTTCTTTTCTTTTTTTTTCTTTTTTTGTCTCTTTCTCTCTATTCAGTAATTCATTGGAAAAAAAAAAAACGACCGATGCAGTGAATATGTGAATATGTGTTTCTTTCATTTTTCTTATTTTTCTTTTTATTTATTTACTTTTTTCTTCTTTTCAAAATATCCATTGCAATGATCTATAACTTATTAAAAGTTGTAAATAAATAAAGAATATGTGCGTGTGTATGCATGCGTGAGAAAGAGAGAGAAAGAGAGAGAGAGACAGAGAGAGAGAGAGAGAGAGAGAGAGAGATAAAGAGAGAAACGAAAAAAATTAGCATAAGAGTAACCTTATAATTGAAAATAAAACGTTTGTTTGGCCATTAAATATTTCCATCCTCGTTATTCTCGATTCTTGACGAGAAGCTGAGCTCTGTTTCGAGTACTTAATTACTGTCGTCGTTTTATCTCTAATCGATTCTGAACAGAAGAGTGCTTTTTGTTTTTTCCTTTTTTTCTTTCTTTTTTTTCTGCCTTTTTCTCTTCCTTTTTCGTTTTCTCAATAACGAGTTAAAATATTTTTGCATTTTTTTTTATATTCTTTATTTTTCTTTTTTTTTTTTTTTAATATTCTATCCACTCTCAAGATATAACACAAGACAAACGGACGAACGAAGAATGAAAGAGAGTCAGAGAGAGAGAGAGAGACAGAGAATGATTATGTTCATTCGAATGATCGAATGGTTATTTCCACGATCTTGAAAAGAAATTCAGACATTCATGGACCGCAAATAAGTCACGCGATCGAGTGTTTACGTGAGATAAGAAACGAAATAATGAAAAGTTCGAAGAAAGAGATATTGAAACATAGAAATAGAGAGACAGAGCCATACAAAGAGAGAGAAAGAGAGAAAGAGAGAGAGAGAGAGAGAGAGAGAGAGAGAAGGAGAGAGGGAGAGGGAGAAAAAGAGTGGGGGAAGAGTACAGTTGATCTTCTCTTCTTATTAATTCATTTGTTTCTATCATGATACCGTTAATTTACCGCTTTCTCCATTTTTCTTCTCGTTTCTCTTCCTCGTATGTACCAGCCCGATTTAATTTTTAAATGAACATTTATATAAACGTCATACATATATATATATATATATATATATATATGAGCGCGTGCCTATGTGATAAACGTCATATATATATATATATATATCTGACGTTTATCATTTATATGATGTCCACTTTTTGAAAATAATCTACATAAAATTATCATTATTGTAATAATTCATTCGTTGGCGATAGATCACTGAGTTCGTTACCATAAACGTTGTCGAAATCTTTTTGAAAGAATCTAAAGCTATGATAAATAACCCGAGTGTTCGCGTAATAAAGAAAAGAGAGAGAGCTAGAGAGAGAGAGAGAGAAAGAGAAAGAGAGAAAAATAGAGAGAGTATTTAAACGAATGAAATCCAAGGCTAATCTTCAGAAAATAAGATAGACTCTGACGTCCTTGAGGAGGTTTTTCGTTAATAAATCTAATACACGTTTCGAATGCATGACAAATCGAAGGTTGCATCCTGTACGAGATGTATGATAAGCTATAATAAACTCATAAGAGTAATCCCCAAGGAGGTCAAGCGATAACCCCCGTAAGAAGAAGCACCACTCCGACATCTTGGATATGCGGACGTTCACCACTATTGGTTTACTGCATCGGTCAATGAGACTTCGATTTGGCACCTTTTGTCAATCTTTTGACAACGTTCATTGCGATTGTCTGGCTTAAAAAAGAAATAAAAAAAAAAGAAAAAAAAGAAAAACAAAAAAAAAAAGAAGAAGAAAAATAAATGAATAAAAAATGAAAATATAAAAGGAAAAAAGAGTAAAAAGAGAAGCAGACAACAAAGAGATATAAATAAATAAATGAATGAATGAATGAATGAATGAATAAATGAATGTATGAATAAATAAATGGATATATAAATAAATAAATATATATATATAAATAAATAAATAGGTATATAAATAAATAAATGGATATATAAATAAATAAATAAATAAATAAATAAATAAATAAATAAATAAATAAATAATAAAGAGCAACTACGTCTGATAGATTGTAAAATGTTAAATAAAAATTTGAAATCGTCGATAAAAAAAGGAATAGATACGTATGTATGCAAATATCTATATTAAATGTACAAAATATTTTGTAACTATTAAAGTGAATATTTTTTAAAAATTGTAAAGAATATTTTTTGAATAAATTGTGAAATGTAAAATAAAAGTTAAAATTGTAGATAAAAAGTAGATACATATTGATGAAATTTTTATCACTTTGTTTATTGTACAGAATATGCTTTAAATATATTATAAAATTATTACTACAAAATTGTCTTTTATTTTTCTTTTTTCTTAATATATATTTTATTTTTTATTATTTCTTTTTTCCTTTTATATATATATATATATATATATACACATACACACATACATACACACAATATATACAATATATACATACATACACAATATATATGTATATATATATATTAGGTTGGAAACTATGAAACGGGCGTTTTTGTTTAGTTATTTATTTTCATTCAACGCCTGTTTCATAGTTTCCAACCTAATATATATATACAATATTTCTTTTATGATCAAATTTTTTCGTAACCAAAAAATGGAACCGTGACCTTCGAGAATGCTACAATTGTAACAACTTTTACTTACTGATATTTGTTCGCGACGAAGAAGAAGATAAAGAAGAAAATTTTCCCGGTAAGAGATATATGCCTCTACGATGTTCCGAGAGTAATATATAATTAAGTTAGTCGATCTTTATAATCATATCGTATAAACCTTCATATAGTAGAATAGGGAAGACGAGTAGTAACAGTTAGATATTTTTTTTGGTTTGTCAAAACTTACAGATAACGAAAAGAGGAATGCATTGGGTAGGGGAATAGTGGATGAGAAGGATGAGGAGAAGAGGATTTATAGTGTGCTTTGGGGGAGAGGAATGCGGAGGAGCTGAGGGAAGAAGAGGCGAAGACAAGAAGAAGAAGAAGAAAACAGAGAGAAAGAGAGAGAGAGAGAGAGAAATTGATAAGAGATTATCGACGATTAGTCGGTACATAATATCTTAGATTAGATGTGTTTCCTTCTGTTAACTGCGTGTCCACGACAGACAGACAGATAGAGAGAGAGAGAGAGAGAGAGAGAGAGAGAGAGAACAAGAGAAAAAGAAAGAGAAAGAAAGAGAGAGAGAGAGAGAGAGAGAGAGAGAGAGAGAAGTCATTCTTATCGTTCGTTTCGCTTCGATTGCATTGTCTGTAAACTGTTTTAAAATAGGAAAAAAAAATATTTGAAGAACTAATCTCTTCCTCTCTCTCTCTCTCTTTCTCTCTCTCTCTTTCTCTCACTCTCTCTTCTCTCTCACTCTCTTTTAGTAAATCAATTTGGTTGCTCATCAATTTATATTATATACGTAGATATCGTTTTGTGAAATTGTTTAAGATAAGAAAAAAGGAGGGAAAAAAAAGAAAGAAAAAAGAAAAAAAAAAAAATTAATAAATGTAAAACTATTTGCAAAAAGGCCGAAAAGCAAGGCCGAACGTTGCGAGGTTTAACAACAGATAAGAAAATATAAGAGAGAGGAAGAGAGAGAGAAAGAGAGAGAGAGAGAGAGAGAAAGAGAGAGAGAAAGAACTTATAATAACGATACGTTTACATCGAAATATATATGTATATGTATATACATACATATATAAATAGATATATACGTTAAATAAAATGGATAAGGATGCCAGAAGGAAAAGTACAGACTTCGGGAGAAGAAGAACGGAACTGTTACGAATTATTTTTAATTAATTTCGTCTCTTTTTCTCTCTCTTTTTCTCTTTTTTCTTTTGCTTTATTTTCCTCTTTCTCTCTCCCTTTCTCTCTCTCTCTCTCTCTCTCTCTCTCTCTCTCTTTCTCTCTCTTTCCCTCCCTCTCTTTCTCTTCTTCTTTCTCATTCTTATTTTTAATTTTTCTTTCTTCTTTTTTTTTATTTTTTTTTTATATATATATATATATATATATATATATATATATATATATATTTTCATTTTTTTTTATTTACTTCATATCTTCTCTTTTCTTTTAAAAATTTTGCCAATCGCTTGAAAACGATCGTTCGCTTATCGTTTCTCTTTAATTGCTTATTAATCATCTTGCAAATTCATATTGACGAGTAACAACACGCACTCGACACGCATACTCCTCGTTGTCTATCATATTGCGCGATAAATAGTTAATATGTTTTAAACAACATAATGATACAATATAAAAGTCTTATACTGTATGACAAACTGTATGATAATATGATCGTACATATGTATGTAAACAAACGCTCGTGTATGCACACACCTACGCACGTACACATACAGACATGTATGCATATATGTACGTACGTATGTATGTATGTATCTCATTGTCAGAATAAATTCATTTAATTGTATATATATATATATATATATATATATATATATATATATATATATATATATATACCGCGTATCAATCCGTGGTATATAATCACACATACTTGGTATATAATTAAATTCTACAAAGTATTTTTATTATTTCGTTAGATTACGAAGGAATATGAGTCAAAGAAAAGGAAAAGAATAGAAAAAGAAAAAGAAAAGAAAAATAAAGAAAGGAAAGAAAAGAAAGAAGAACAACGTAAGATTCTATCGTTATGTGTCTTAATAAGAAACAATCTCTCCTTGTAATTTATAATAATAATAATAATCAATAATAATAATAATAATAATAATAATAATAATAATAATAATAATAATAATAATAATAATAATAATAATAATAATAAAAATAATAATAATAATAATAATAATAATAATAATAATAATAATAATGACGATAATGATAATAATAATAATAAATTTTTTTCGTTGAAATTAGATGTGACGTCGTTGGAAAAAAATGGAATAGGAATCATCGGCATGATGATGAACGAACGTGAGAATTTGCGTTTAACAATTAGACGATTAGGTTTCTACTTAATTGCTTATAATCGATATCAACTTAATGTTTCAATTATTATTATTATTATTATAAAACTTCGTCAAAAAGGAAATTCGTTGAATCGTTTTGATTATCTTTCTTCTTCTTCTTCTTCTTTTTTTTTTCTTACTTTTTCCCTTTTTCTATTTTTCTTTTCTCATTCTTTTCTTTTCCTTTATCTTGTTCCTATTTCCCTATTTTTTTTTTCTTTTTCTTTCATTTAATTTCCATTCAGTTGTTTTTCCTACTTTTTCAGTTTTATTTCTTTTTTATTTTTCTTTTTGTTTTGCTTTTATTAGCCAATAAAACGCACAAAAGGTATTTCAATGGAGAACGGTCTACGAGCGCCAACGTTATTGAAAACACGTTTTGCATAAAATAGTAATAGCTTGGGGGAAAAAAGAAAAAAAAAAAGAAAAAAAAAAAGGAAAGAAAAAGAACTAGACGACATGTTGACGATATTACGGCGACTAATCTATCGTTAAGAAAATATAGTTGACGTCCTCCACCGACTTCGATTGGTTTTCTCGAAGAGGTCACGAAGTCGTTGTATTGCAAACTTGATTGTCGCACGTGTAAGCACCTAACTCTTTTTCTCTCTTTTTTCTATTTCTTTTTTCTTTTTTTTTTTTTTTTCTTTCTTTTTGCCTTTCCTTTTATCTTTCATATATCTAACTATTTCTATCGTCGTTTTATCATTTACGTAATCTTGTCCTGGAAATATTGCATTTCGATATATCATCATTATTTTCTCCTATCTCTCTCTCCGTCTCTCTCTCTCTCTCTCTCTCTCTCTCTCTCTCTCTCTCGCTCACTATTACTTTCGCTCTTTCTTCCTTTTACAGATACAGTATTGTAGATTATTTTCTCTTTCTATTTTATTATATATATATGTATATATAAATACACATAATAAAATTATATATATATATGCATATAATATAAATAATATAATTAACAGGGTGGGCGAAAAATTCTAAAAATTTCTAAAATTTCTCAAAATTTTTAAGTCATCTTAAACGATCAATTAATTCTTTTCGAATCCTTTCAAAGATAAAGTTTTTCTTTCTTTTGTGTTTTTTTCTTCTTTTTTCTTTTTTTTTCCCCCCCATTCAAAAACCTCCCATAATCCGACTTGTAATTTGGCAATCTGAAAGAGAAAATGGAAGAAGAAGAAAAAAAAGAAAAAGGAATAATTAGTTTCGACAAAAAGTCTCAAAAAAGATTAAGTGACTTTTTAAAATTATTAAAAAATTTTTGGCCTATACATTACTTCTCCTCGTTTTTTTTTTTTTTTTTTTTTTTTTATCATACACACAATCTTGACCTGAAAAAATTGTTATTTCGATACATCATCATTTTCTCTCTCTCTTTCTCCCTCTCACTCTCTCTCTCTCTCTCTCTCTCTCTCTCTTTCTCTCTTTCTCTTTATATATCTTTTCTCATTCTCTGAAAGTGAATATATAGCAGGATTGTTATATAAGATCATCTAAAAGTGGATTTAACCTTGATACCATTAAGGAGAATTCTTTCACCGGACCACCTTAAAGACGTTGATGATTAAGACTTCAGAAATGGTTCTAAGCCGTGTGTAAGCGGAGAAACGATCTTATTAAGAAAATGTACTGCTTTTCATGCCGATATCACAATTCAAATATTACGTTGTTTAATAGTAACAATAGATTTATTTGTTTAAACGTTAATTATTTATCCCCGCCATCCGTCCAGAAATCCAATATATTACGAGTTTTCATTTATTTATTTCGTTTCGATTCGACTTATTTACTTGTGAAAAAGTTTGTTTCATAATATCATTGGACAACATTTATTGGATAAAAGTTTTCAAATTAAAAGAAAAAAAAAAAAAAGAAAGAAAGAAAGAAAGAAAGAAATATTAACGATTGTTTATTCTATACGCTATATCACATAGACAGATCCAATTATATACAGGGTATTTTGAGCAATTCTTTTTTTTTTTTCTTTCTTTCTTTCTCGATCCCTCTCGATGCCTCGTCCACCCCTCAATCAAAT
This sequence comes from Vespa velutina, assembly GCF_912470025.1. NCBI lineage: Eukaryota > Metazoa > Arthropoda > Insecta > Hymenoptera > Vespidae > Vespa > Vespa velutina. Next base: position 1,367,286 of record NC_062201.1, read on the forward strand.
CCTCTATCAAACCGTGTCGTTTCAATTTTTCGTAGAGATAAGAAGAAGAAGAAAAAAAAAAATAAATAAATAAAAATAAAAAATAAAGAACAAATATATCGGTTATGTAAATCTCAATCATTGTTAATTATAAATGTCAATCAGGATAAAAAATTAAATTTTTATTTATTAATATATACTTTATAGACATAGACGATTTATTGCGTGTATTATTTATAACATTACGATGGACGTAGATCTCTCTCTCTCTCTCTCTCTCTCTCTCTCTCTCTCTCTCTCTCTCTCTCTCTCTCTCTCTCTTTAGTGAGAAGGAAAAAATTTTTGACACAAAGTCGTAAAAGTCGTCGATAATAATCAATACTAATAATAACAGACGATACAGATGACGACCTTCAACGTTTATCGATGAAGTAAACATAATTGACGACGACCTTTCTAAGATTTTAACACGATTTCTGTTTATTGATCTCAAACGGTGAAAATATATATTAGATAGTTGTTTATTAATAAATTTCAAAGACAAATGCATACATCATCGTTTCATTCCATATTTAACTTTTCATATATTAAGTATTACAAACTACAAATTTAAATAACACTTGTTTTTTTCTTATTTCATATTTCTAATAATATAATAATAATAAAATATAATGGCATAAAATATAATGCGAAGAGCAAAACGTAATGAGTAACAAACGATTAATTAATTAATTGCAATTATTGATGCTGTCACGCGTGTTCGCGCGAAATAAAGATAGAAAGAAGAAAAAGGAAAAGAAGAAGAAAAAAGAAAAAAGAAAAAAAAAAGAAAAAAAGGAAAATGAAAAAAGAAGTGATCTCTTTGCATTCACAAATTCAATGATTTAATGTACACACAGACAACGAAATTCCTATTAGAATCGTTTCTAAGGAACAAAAAAAAAAAAAAAAAAAAAAAAAAAGGAAAAAGAAAAGAAAAGAAAAAGAAGGAAAAAAAAATTACGTAAATACAAAAAAGGAAGAAAAAATTTTTCTTAGAAATATAACGAGTGATATATTTCATTAAACGTAAAAGTACGGATATATTATAAATCAAGACAATTTCTCTCCGAAGAAAAAGAAAGAAAGAAAGAAAGAAAGAAAGAAAAAAAAAAAAAGAATTTAATCGTTCCAAACGTGTCGTTTTTCTCTCCATTGCTGGCTCATTTTAAAGATAGAAAATTATACGATAAGAGTTTTCCACGATTCGTCAACGAGTATTTGAGCACGATATAGTG
>NC_062201.1:1373541-1378541 GCF_912470025.1 Vespa velutina
GAGTCAATTAATTGTTTCCAACGGCGATAACATCGTATGTGTCAAGTTTTATTCGGTCTAGTCTATCTCTTCAATAAACGTAATACCGATTACGTTTGCCTTGCTGCTTTGCGAATCTCACTTTGTTAATCGTACAAGTGTGATAACCGACGTGAAGTACTTTTTGCTTTCCTTCCCCCCCGCTTTTTTTTTCTTTCTTCCATCCTTCATTTTTTCTTCTTCTTCTTCTTCTTTATTTTTTTCTATTTTCTCGTTCTTCCTTCCTTCCTTCCTTATCTCGTCCTACAACAACCGCGTATATTCTGATACGTTTTTGATCTATGGCGATAAGAGGAAAAAGAAAATGAAAAAGAAACAAAAAAAAAAAAAAAAAAAAAAAAAAAAAAAATGGAAGAAATGCAACAACTTTATTGTTTATATCATTGATGACCTTGAACGAAGCATTCCAACACGTGCTTCATATACAGGCCATCTTTTTTCTCTCTCCTCTTTTTAGCGTGATTTAACGAAATGATTTTTTTCATAACGACGTAATGTATTTATTTTCTGTTTCTTTTTTTTCTTCTCTTTTTTCTTTTTTTTTTTTTTTTTTTTTTTTTTTCCGTATCCCAAAATGTTTTTAATTATTATCTTCAAATTTTTCATAAAAGGCGACCAATAATGAATGTTAAAATTAATAATCTAATAATCATCTAATATCAAAGTAATTCGAGTTTTTTTCCTTCTCTTTTCCTCCCTCCCTCCCTCCTTCCCTCCCTCTTTCTCTCTCTCTCTCTCTCTTTCTCCCTCTCTCTTTCCTCCCCTATCTTTCCTCTTTTCCTCTGTCATGTTATTTATCGTTAATATTTCGGCGATTCGATGCTGCACGTGCATGATCGTAATATCAAAATAAAAATTAAGAACGCAATAATGACATAACTCGAAATTAATTTGGATTTACAATTTCCTAACTAACTAATTTGTAATCATGTTATTTTTTTTTCTTTTTTTTTTTTTTTCCGTTATTTACACGTGGTCGTTCCTTTTAATCTTATTTGAAAGAATAAATGATTCACCCTCCCTCTTTTTACTTTCTCTATCTCTCTTTGTCTGTTTATGCGTTATAGTCGTTTTGTCCATTATATTTGGCGTATTATTCTTTTTCTCAAATATCAAACTTAAGTGTTGATTTATGTTATTTTATATAAAAGATTAATGTCCATGGAAATATATTTTATTCTCTATCTCTTTCTCTCTTTCTCTCTTTCTCTCTCTCTCTCTCTCTCTCTCTCTCTCTCGCTCTCTCTCGCTCTCTCTATTTGTATCCTACGACTATAGACAATGTATTAATATTTTTGTTGTTATTATTTGAGTATCACTTTTATATCATCTTTTAATTTCGTATATGAGTTTACGCGATTAATGATAAATTTTATTCTCCCACTTTCCCACTTTCCGTTTCTCAAACGTCATATTTCACTAATATTTAAGCGAATCGATCGCACGTGCACGCCTTCGTGATATCAAAATGATAATAAGAATTTAATAAAAATACGATTCGAATAAAATCTGCAATTACAATTTTCTAATTTTTTAATCACATTGTCACATTATTATTCTATTGTTTACTATTACTTTCTATCATTTCTATTATATTCAAACTTATTTTGAGAAATAAATGATTCCCTTTTTCATTATCCATTTCATTTATATCATCACATACGACAATATATAATTTATTATAATTAAAATTATCAATTTAAATTCACTATTATTCTTTCTATAATTTTCACATATGACATTAGTCATTGAAAATAAATTTTATTTTCTCTCTCTCTCTCTCCCCCCCTTCTCTCTTCCCCCCTTCTCTCTCCCCCCCTTCTCTCTCGCCCCTCTCTCTCTTTCTCTTACACGTACACACATACACACACACACACGCACATACACGTGTATTATATTTCATTAATATTTAGGCGAATAGATCGCACGTGCGAACTATTCTTTGAACATTAAAGTCGGAATAAAAAGAAAAAAAAAGAAAAAAGAAAAAAGGAATGAAAAAAAAAAAAAGAACAGAAAAAAAATAAAGGAAAAAAAAGGAAAGGAGAAAGAAGTCGAAAGAAAAAGAATAAACAAATAGAGAGAGAGAGAGAGAGAGAGAGAGAGAGAGAAAGGAAAGCACAACAGTCAACAGAAATTGCATCTACATACATAGCCACAGGAAACTTAGACGAAGAAACGGGGACGGTAATGCACGAGAGTCTCCCCACTACTAGATCGGGCGCGCTGCCTGCGACGACGGAACCACGGACGCAAAACGTGTCTACGTTTACAGCTGTTTGCCAGTCGTCACCGAACCGCCGCGAGGTCTGGCAAAGGTCATTAACGTTATCTTCTTATTCCTCGCCGCCGTCGTTGTCGTAGTCGTAGTCGTAGTCGTCGTTAACGTTTTCATAGTCGTTGTTGTCTAAGTCATCGTAATTGTCGTTCAAGTTTTTTTCCGTTTTCAGTATCGATCAATCGACCGACGGAATCAATCGACCGATCTCAATACGATACGATTTAATCGATTTCGTTTTATTTGTGTGTACTCACGAAATCAATAACTAAATATATATATATATATATATATATATATATATAGAATTAAATAGATAAATAGATGAATATCTATTAAGAGATAAATCAATGAAGATGTCCAAGAGAGAAGGAAATTTTCGATGCGTGCGAATCGAGCGGACGACTGTCGTCCCGCGTCGGAACGAGGGACAGTTATTTTCGTGATCTTCGCGAGTGCAGAGGTACGGGGGAAAAAGAGAGAGAGAGAAAAAGAAGGGGAAGATAGATAAAGAGAGAGAGAGAGAGAGAGAGAGAGAGAGAGAGAGAGAGAGAGGAGTGAGACGATGGCAACGGCGGCAACGAGACAAGAAGCTAATGGTATCTCTCAGCACCTGTGACATCCGTCGTCTATTATGTCTCTCTCTCTCGAATAGAAGAAATTTGCCAGATCGTTAAAAGAAAGCGAAAAAGAAAAAAAAAAAGACAAAATAAAAGAAAAAGAAAAAAAACAAGAAAAGAAAAGAAAAGAAAAGAGAGGGAAAGACAAGCGAAAAAGAAAAGAAAAAAAAAAAAAAAAAGAAAAATAACAGAGGCAAAAAAGGAAACTATTCTGATCGATTATAAAACGAATGGGAGAAAGAAAAAGATCTATCTGGTGAAATTATAAAAAGAAAAAGGAAAATACACATGCACACATACACAAATATGCATATATATATTAAACATATATAGTATATATATATATATATATATGTGTATATATATATATATATATATATATATATTAAGATAAATAGAATCGATCGATCGGTCGGACGATCGATCGATCGATCGAGAAGTGGATCTTACAGTGTCGTCGAGTCGACGTTCGTCGACGGCCGACGACGTCGTTAATCGAATCACAGAGTTTGCCGAGTTTGCAATGGGTTTGGCAGGTATGTGTTTTCTTTTTTTTTTTTTATAGGTATATAAATATATATATATATATATATATATATATATATATATATATATATAAAAACCATATTCATACATTTTCCTTCTCTTCGTCTATTTCTTCTTACACGTATATACGTAACGATCGAACCAAAAAAAGGAAAAAGAAAAAAAAAAAAAAAAAAAGAGCAAACGAAACAAAAGTCAGGAGAAGGGGTGGGCGGGGGGTAAAAAGAAGAAAAAATAATACAGAAAAAAAAAAGGAACAAAAAAAACAAGAGGAAGGAACAAACGGAACAAAAAGAAACATTAGAATAAGAAATTGTTTTACAAATGATATTTGGATATACTCGTTAATGAAGATTTTCGTGAGAATGTGAGAATAAATGTGAAAAGGTTAAAAAATCGCGTGGTCGGTTTTGCTACGATCGGAGAAACGTTCAACGCAAAACGTCGGAGTCGTATTATCAATCGTTAGGAGTTTATCTCGCTCTAGTCACTCACTATCCACCTCTTCCACCTCCTCCAATTCTTCCTCTTCAACCTCCTCCCTCTACAACACTTACTCCTACTCTTCCACCTCTTCCTCCGTCTCCTCCTCTACCTCCTTCTCTACCTCCTACTCTTCTTCTTCCGTCATTGTCGTCGTTGATATCGTTGAACAGTGATTAGTACGTATGCGAGTCCAATCTCTTCTCCTGGCCAACATTCATATACATTAACGATTACTATTACGATTTTCATCATTGGCTTTTTCATCATGTCGAAATATTTATCTATATTTTCCTTTTTGTTTTCTCTCTCTCTCTCTCTCTCACTCTCCCTCCCTCTCCCTCCCTCTCTCTCTTTCTCTCTCTTTTTTTACTCAGTCAAAATTGAGAGAGAAGGAGAGAGAGAGAGAGAGAGAGAGAGAAAGGAAAAATAAATTAATATTGACTTCAAAAATATTTGACATTTTTTTTGTCAACGATAAAAGAAAAATAAAAAAAAAAAAAAAAAAAAAAAAAAAAAAAAATTCAGGAATGAATAAATAAATGAATAAATAAATAAATAAACGGACGAATGAATGAATGAATGAATGAATGAATGAATGAATGAATGAATGAATGAATTAATTAATTAATTAATTAATGAACGAATGAATGTATTTATGTAAGTATGTAAAGAATTTTTTTTTAAGAGTAAAGAAAAATAAATAAAAAAATAAAACCGTGAAATTCTTCCGATCGCAATCGTCCTCGACGTCTCCGTCGTCGTCGTAGTCGTCGTTGTCGTAGTCGTCGTTGTCGTCGTTGTCGTAGTCGTCGTTGTCGTAGTCGTCGTTGTCGTAGCTTGTCATCGTGTAGTAAGAAGAACGTATGCACGTATTTTAACGTCTGGCGCCGAGTAACTTTAACGCAGTTCGCAACACGCGTGTGCGTGCACGTGATTGGTCTCCCCAGTAGCGTATCATTTCTTTCGATTTTTCTTCTCAAAAATCGCCAATATATCGCGTATTTCTAATTGGTCGTAGGGTGGGATGATAT
>NC_062201.1:1383541-1401041 GCF_912470025.1 Vespa velutina
TAAAATATTCACCATAAACGCTCTGACTTGTCCTTTGTAACAAAGAGAATGAAAATAAATTATCGTGCTTTGTTCTCGTTTATAAGAAGAAGAAGATGAAGAAGAAAGAAGAAAAAACAAAAAGAAAGAGAAAAAAGAAATAAAATCAAACGCATAGATATGTATATAAATGCAGGACACGATGTTACGATTTACTTTGCGAATGACGTTTGCGCGATAAGAAACGAAAGAATATGATGACGAATGAATCGATGTAACGCAATCGACCGAAAGAAATTAAAATCCGCAACGCGACACACGAGGCTCGATACATGTGTATGAACTTATTCAAAGTTTTCTATAAATATTCTAATCGTTTCACGAGAAGTGTGACTAGAATATAAAAAGAAGAACTATGATTTGATTTTCTTTTCATCTTCTTGGTAAAAGAAAAAAATAATTTATTGAGATTAAAATGAAAATGATTAGTTTGATTTAATTGAAGTTGTTAATTATCTTGAATGAAATGAATTAAAATGATAATGTATCATTATACATTTTTAATTTTCACATTTGGTAATACATACGTATGATTTGAATTGTTATCATAATCTTTTGACAATGATAAATGAACGATCGATGAATGTTTTTATTTTCTTTTTCCTTTTCTTTCTTTCTTTTTTCTTTTCTCTTTCCCTCTCTCTCTCTTTTCTTTTTTCTTTTTTTTTTTTTTTTTTTTCTCCAAACGCGAATAATAGCAGAAAAAAGAAATCAAATATATTTGAAAGTTCGATGATTGTTCATGTATTTTATTCAAATATTATGTAAATAAATGTAATCTCATAACAGTAATTTTTTGTCAGAAGATAAAATAACATAATCAATCTATACATCTCTCTCATTCTCTATCTCTTACTATATATTTTATTACTATTATTAATAATAACATAATAATTATTAATATAGATAAATATATTATTGAAATGATTATAATATTATTTATATTATTATTATTATATTATTATTATTATTATTATTATTATTATTATTATTATTATTATTATTATTATTATTATTATTATTATTATTATTAATAAAGAATCATTTCAATAAATATTTGAAGTAAATTAGAAAATTCATTTACTAAGAGGTTAGATAAAAGTGATTATCTCTGACGTTTACTTTTACGCAATTCATATTTGTGTAATCAAGAGAGAAATACTATTATATATCTAAAATATCGGAACATTATAGTTTGGCACGTGTCGACAAAACTATCACAAAAATAAAATGTGAGGTATATAATTTTGATTCACCTTCATCTTCAAAATAACCAAGTATTTTTGTGTAGAGAATTGTAAAACATTACAAACGTTAGTATTTTTTCTTCCCTGGAAAAAAAAAAAAAGAGAGAGAGAAAAACAGTTTGACAAAAAAGGCAAAATTTAAGAATATAAATTCATTTAAGAATATAAACAAAAAAAGATATAAATATTAATAATTGAGAATGCAGATTAACAAATAGAAAAGAAAAAAAGAGAGAAAAAAAAAACTCATGTACAATTCAAATAAATTAATTATTATTTTTCTAATGATGAATTAAGGTGTAATATTAAGGTATATATTATTCAACGACTTAATTATGGGAAAAAAAAGAAAGAGAAAAGAAATCATTAGAATAATGTAAATCTAATTCGTACGACTGTAAATAAATTTTAATATTATTAAACGAAGAATCGAACGATTCAACGACGTAAATATATTGAAAAATTATTGTATAAACATATTTTCCCGAGCGTGGACAAGAAGAGAGTCGATTGACAATATAATAAATTTTCTAATGGCCCTCGTCCACGTTTCTTCTAATATATTAACGATATAGAAAATTTCGAAACGATAGATAGAAATTTGAGATACGTAAACAACATTATTTTCTTTTTTTCTTTTATTCGATTAAATTTCATATTTCACAAGTAATTAATGTTAATATTGAAATTTTGCAAATTTTATTCGAAATTTTTTTAAGATTTTTTTCTCTTTCTTTTTAAATTATTTTTATTAACATTAAAAAACAAAGAGAAAAAGAAAGAGAGAGAGAGAGAGAGAGAGAGAGAGAAAGAGAATTACAATAATTTTATAATTTATAAGAAGTATGAGAATGAAAATGAAAATTGTATTTCTTATCTAGAGAGAGAAAAAAAAAAAGTTATATAATACTAGAATAGATAAATTAGATAAATATTAGATCGATATTAAGACTGATCCAAGGCATAAGAAAAATCTAATAAGAAAAATGAAAATAAGAACGAATACGAATTCTATTACATATTTAATGGTTATCGAAGAAGTGTTTTTTCTTCCTTTTTTTCCTCCTATATACGAACATTTTACAAATGTAAGGTGATCAGTTCGTATTAATTACCTATATTGCGGTCTATCGCTTAGGAATATTTATTTTTAGGTCATTTCCAACACTGTCCTGTTATCCACTAAGTTAAACTTTCTACACACATGTACAATATATATATATATACACACATATATTTGTTTATCGTCATTTTTCCTTCCTGTCTCTGTCGCGAACTTTATTTCCATAAAAAAAAAAAAGAAAAAAAAAAAATTCACCATTTTGCTTGCGAGGAACTTAACTTTTAAATGATACAGTTAAAAAAAAAAAAAAAAAAAAAAAAAAAAAAAAAAAAAAAAAAAAGAAACTTCGAATTTTGTACTCTAAGCTATTGAAATGTAACATCGTACTCTTTAAAAATTGTTTCTTTTCTTATTCGTTAAATTGAAACTACGATTAGTAATTAATTAATTTTACAACAGAAGTAACAAATTATTCGACGCTTTATGTTTTATAATAATTAATTAATCGATTAATTAATTGATTAAAAAGAAATAACGAAGGAACATGATTATTTGATTAAATTGGAAATGGGTATAATAAAATAATTATTTAATTAAATGAAAATAACGTTGCGACATACATTTCGTGTTTCTTTTTTTCCATCTCTTATCTTTGCCATTTAATACAGCTGCAACATAACCGAATGTGACATCCCCTTCCTTCGATCCCCTCCCTTCTCTTCCCCACCAATCTCCTCTACCACCACCACCATCACTACCACTACCACCACACTATCTCACCGCACTATTTCTGTCTTTCTCTTTGAATCCCGATCATGCTGACGTGCGATGACGAGCAAAACCGCAGGCTCGTGACGTAATCGATGTAGATTCATAAGGCGCCAACGTCTTCTTCGAAATGTCGCCTTTGATTCTTATCAATACATACATACATACATACATGTATATATATATATATATATATATATATATATATATATATATATATATAAAATTTAATTTTCTTTATTTTATTAAATTTTGTGAAAAAGAAAATATTTATATGATATATATATATATATATATATATATATATATATATATGCATGTATGTATGTATTTATATATGGTTATGTATATTTACAAGTTATATACATACGTAAAATTTTTGCAAGAATTAATATGTATGCATAGCAATTCGTAAAATTCGCTCGACATATACGGATTATAGAGAGACATTTGTAGAAACAAATTAATTAATTCTGTTAAAACTAATTCGATGAAATTATATCTAGTGTCATTTAAAAAATATTCTACGATTATTGACACGTAAAATGATGCCTTTTATATCGTTCCTTATCAAATCCTTTTAATAGATTTTCAATCGTTTGATTTGAATTTTTTATTCTTTATTTTTGTTGAAACTTCTTTTTTACGAAAAGAATAGAAATGATGAAAAATGCAGGAAAAAAGTTATAATTGATATCAAGGAAATATTAAAACTGTAAAATTATATTTATATATAATTTAAATAAAAAATTATATATAATATATATAATATATATTAAATAAAAAATTATATATATATATATATGTATATATACATAATTTTTCTATAATTTAATAGAATATTAATGTTTCTATTAGATTTTCAATTTTTTAATGTATGATTTTAATTTTTGTTGAAACTTTTATAATAGAGAAAAAAGAAAAAATAGAATATCATTTATATATATATATATATATATATATATATATATATATATATATATATATCTATTTTCTGTTTTACGAAATTTAATAAATTAAAGAAAATTAAATTAGATTTATATACATGAATGTCTTGCGCATATATATCACAAATTTAATTAAATTTATTACTATGATATAAATTCGCAATAAGACGAATTTAAGAATTAAGTATATATTAATCATTTATTATAAGGATATATTTTTATTATTATTAGAATAATAATATATATAAATATATATGTATATACATGTAGATTCTTCTGGGTTATAAATATATAAATAAACGAAGAAAAAAAAAAATGATTAAAATATAATATACTTGTATTTCTACCGGTATCGGTAATAATTGAAAGTATGTTGAAGCAAAACACTTGTTTATTAGACTTTGGTATTGCGGTAGGTTCCGCGTGGCGTCTACGAGGAAGAGATTGTACGTCTCGCGTTAAATGATAACGTCGATTATATTTATTGGTGTGCGATGAGTCGAAAGCGTGTTCCCTAGTTTACTCGTGTGCATTCATATTATGCCGGCATCTTTGTTGTCGTTACAAAGTCCAAAATGCGATTTTGTTTGCGGATCCAGTCGTTCGTCGGGTAGATAATTATTTCTCTTTTATTGTCAAGGTCGTCGAACGCATCGAGAAAAAGAAATGACGATGAACGCTGAAAAACTTTCTTTTTTTTTCATTTTCTCTCTTTCTTTTGTATTTATTTCTTTTTTTTTTTTTTTTTTTTTTTTTTTTTTTTTTTTTTCTTCATTTTCTATAAATCTTCTTTTCTTGCTTCCTTCTTCTTCTTCTTTTTATTAAATTTTCACTTTCGCGTTCGATCTGTTGTCAATTCCTTTTCTTTTTTTCTTTTTTTCTTTTTTTTTTTTTTACTTTCCTTTCCATCGTTCCAATATAAACGTGTGTCACGTGATCTGTGAGATGTCTTCTTTACTTTTTTTTCTTTTTCTTTTTATTTCTTTTCTTTCCGAGAATCTATTTTCAATTGAAAATGATTCGAGAGTTCCGATTAACTCGATAGATCTTAAAAGAGACGTTAGAATAACGTTAAAATAAGCCTTCGATGATATCATTATTTCAATGGTATAACACTTTTAATGTATATTTAAAGAATCAAACGAATGTCTTTCTTCGAAGGCAACTTTGAATTAAAGAAATCTTTAAGTATGACGTATGATAAATTCTATGAGAGTGTGTATGAGAGTATGTATATTATTAAATTTGATTTGATTTTCAAATGAGTTTCCGACGAAAAAAGAAAAAAGAAAAAAAAAAAAAAAGAAAAAGAAAAAAGAAAAAAAGAAAGAAAGAAAGCTTTCAAATGAGAACACGTCGAAGTGGCACGTGAAAATGCTTGACGGTTCTTTTTCTTTTTTTTTTTTTTGAAAAATAAAAAAAGAAAAAAAAAGACAAGGAATAATAATAATAATAAAAAAAAAAAAAAAAAAAAAAAAAAAAAAAAAAAGAAATACAAAAGAATGCAAGAAAAGCTCTAACACACTTCACGAAGTGTATTTTTTAACATCGAAGAAGCATCTTAACGTCGTCCTTTTTTACCGACTAAATCGATCATCGATCATCGATCATCCATATATGTATGTCATTCGCGCTCGTGTTTGCATCCTCTGCTGTACGTAACGCAAAAAAATTAAAAATTGTATCTACTCTCTTTTCCTCTAATTCTTTTTTTCCTTTATTTTTTTTTTTTTTATTCGTTTCTTTTTTTTTTTTTTGTTATCCACTTGAATGACACTTCCACATAGTAATTGCCACCTTAGGCGTAAACGCATATGTAACGATGCCATGACACTTGAGTTTTTTCTCTTTCTTCCTTCTCTCTCTCTCTCTCTCTCTCTCTCTCTCTCTCTTTCTCTCTTTCTCTCTTTCTCTCTCTCTCTCTCTCTCTCTTTTTTCTCTTCACGCAACGAGTAAAACGTAAAAATCTATTTAATAATACGATAAAATGTTGATTGCAACACAAATGTTAATTTCGAAATCGCCCATGTTCTTTCTACTCTTATTCATTTTATTATACTTTGAGCACGTGTATGATAATCGAAAAATTATTCCACGTTAAATCATTATACATGAGTATCATCTTTCGAAAATGATATAATTCCTAATGAAAAAGATAGAAGAAGAATGAAATTGAAATCGTTGGTTAATGTTCTTTTTTTCTTTCTTTTTCTTTTTCTTTTTTTGGTTTTTATTTTCGTTCTTTATCGTCAGTAATCAAATTAGAAATCAAATCAAAGAAAATAGCGTGTTCGATTGTTGTCATGAGAATTACCTTTCGAGGATTATTCGTAATAAAAAAGAAGGAAAAACAAAAATCAAAACAAAAAGGAAAAGAAAAAAAGGAAAGAGAGAAAATTAAAAAAGTAAAGTATATATATATTTTTTTTAAGCGTCTTCGCATTATTTACCAATTGTATTGCAAATTGAATTAGAAATTAAAAAAGAATCAAACGAATTGCACATTCAATTATATTTTCATGAAAATTATCTTTCAAAAGTAACTCGCAATGAGAAATAAATTAGTAGAATAAAGTGCAGTTTCTTGTATAGTTGTCACTTTGTCTTTTCTTTTCTTTTCTTTTCTTTTTTTTTTTTGGAAATCAAATAAAAAATCTCAAATTGGAATCGCATGTTCAATTATTGTCATGAGAATTTTTTCAAGAAAGATTCATAATAAAAAAAAAAAAAAAAAAAAAAAAAAAAAAAAAATAATAAAATAAAAAAATAAAAGAAATGGAGAAAACAAAATATAATTTTCGAAAAACTTTCGCTTTGTTTTCTATTAAAAAAAAAAAGTCGAATTAAAAATCGGATCGTGGATTACAAAAAAGAATAATAAACAGACAAAAAAAAAAGACCAATAAGAAGAAAAAGAAAAAGAAAAAGAAAAGGGAGAAAGAATAGAAAAGAAAACATTAAGAAATCAAATCAAATTAAATCAAATTAAATATCTTATTAGATTGGAAATTATAATCAAATCGAGGATTTAATAAACTTTCTCTCGTTCATTTATTTTTCCAACGAAACGATCTTAAGTTGATTGATTTAGCAAGTATCGAGAAACAGCTATGATTGCTTATAAATGTCATATAATCAGATTGATCGATTATAAATAATTAATAAACGAGTTGTTACATAAATTTGATAATACTTGTTTTTTTCTTTTTTTTTTTTCTTTACTTCTTTGATGTGAATGTAACACCTGATTCGGTATGTCAATAATACAATATATACTGATATGTTTGTGTCAATGAATAACAAAAAAATAAAAAAATGGAAAAATAAAAGAATAAGAAAAAAAAAAAAAAATAAAATAGAAGAACAAAAAAAAAAAAAAAAAAGAAAGGAAGAAAAATAAAACGATAAAAGCAACACGACATTGTGAAAGAATTAAATCGATATTAATCAAGAGCACAGAGAAAGGATACATATATGTATATATATATACATATATATATGTATATATATATATATATATATATATATATTCTCACGGTTTTCAAACTTTTCCTCGTATTTCGCAATATCGTTTAAGATAAAAGTGCATAGGAAAATATAATTAATATTTGCAAAGAGGAAAATGGAGCATAATCGTATATCGATTCGATCTAATTAAGTTCTTCAAGGTTTTCTCGCATATTTTCCCTCGCATTAAATAACAGTGATTTCTAATAATACACACACACACACACACACACACACACATATACATACATATACTGCCCTACTATTTACAACTGTTTCGAAAATATTTATTAGATTCGTTCGTATCATTCGAACTTATCGACTTGATAAAGTCAAAATTTATTATACGAAAACGAAACGTAATTAATATTATACATCGATCTATCAGCTGTATGATCGTTTCTTTTCATTTTCGTTTCTTTTTTTTTTTTCTTTTCTTTTTTCTTTTGTAATCTTGTCACGTTACAAATGAAAATTCTTTTATTTTTCCTTGATTATTGTATCAAAATTAAAAGTAGACCATTTACAATCGTTGTTTTAATGTAACCCTCTAGTTATTTACATGATTCCTCCATATTCTGATTATTTAACAATTGACTTAAATTAACATCAACGACTATCCATAATATTTTTTATTTTACATGTATATATATATATGTGTTAAAAATAAATTAAAAAGTAAACTTACAATGTAAATTAAAATTAAATTTGAAATAAAAATTAAAATTAGAATAGAAATTTTATCATGAATCTTAAACTAGATGATCGAAAAAAAATTTAATTAACCTGTCATCAAACGTAATCGATTAAAGGTTAATTAATGTTCAGAAATGTCGTTTTGTTAATTTTATTGAGCAATTCAAATTCTTATTAGTCAATATTATTAAAATTTTAATATAGTTATAGTTATTATTATACTACATTATAATATTATATATATATATATATATATATATATATATATATATATATATATATACATATATAAATTGTTAATGTTTATTTAAACAAAATTGTCCGAAACGAACACTAAAGTTATTGTTCATTTTATATTCATACATATTACACTTTCTAATATTTGAAAATTCGACGATAAAAGTAATATTATATATTACGTATAATAAACATTGATGAAAATATTTATTCGTACTTGAATGATTTTAATAAATAATGATTTAATGATTTCATGAGAATATAAGTATATAGTTGCAAAAAAAGAAAAAAGAAAAAAAGAATTAAAAGCTATAACTGTTTGTTCGTATTTTTCGGGTTTTATATATATATATATATATATATATATATATATATATATATGTATATATATATATGTATATATGTATATAACCTGCCCTTTTCCTTTAAGCGCGTCTTTCCTGTTTATCACATTTAAAGCCAATTAATTTATACAGTAAATTTAATGTAAATTGAACATCGTTCGTTCTGAATCAAGGCTGTTCTATCAATAAAATTGTTGAATAACATGTCATTACTATATACGCTCCCCCCCCCCCCTCCAAATTGGCTATTTATACGGTATTTTTCCGTTTTATTTTTAAAATATTCGTATGCCACTGTTATTGTTCAAAATTACTAAACGTCGTGGATTCTTATTTCGACAATAGTATTGTGCAAACGTCTATCCATTCGCATAATAAAAGACATAGGCGTCATTGAGGGAGACGGTAACAAAATCGATTTGACGAAAAAAAGGAAAAAGAAAGAGAAGAAAAGAAATGGGAGAAAAGAAATTAAAAAAATAAAAACTAATCGATTCGTTAAAGATTTATTGATTTGTTTTTTGCGTTCATTTTCAATGGCAAAAAAGAAAAAGAAAAGAAAAGAAAAGAAAAAAAAAGAATTATGAAAGAAAAATAAAAATAAGCAAAATTTGTATAATATTTTCAAAGGCAACATCGTTCATTCGTTCGTTCGTTCGTTCATTCGTTTGTTCGTTCGAGGATGAAGTATGCAAATTGTTTTGGAGCCTTGAGAAAATGCATATTATGATAATAACGTAACAGAGCAATGATAAGGAATGACCGCCTGCTAATACCACGACAAGGATCGACTTATATCGTTATTAATGCATCCTACCGGTTCTCTTTTAATGCGTGATGGAAGTATTTCTTCTTATTTTCTTTTCTATTTTTTTTTTTCTTTTTCCCTTTTTTTCTTTTTTCTTTTTTCTTTTTTAATTTATTTTTTTACTTCTTCCACTTCTCTTTTCTTTTCCTTTTTTTTTTGTTTTTTTTTTTTCTTTGTTCCTCCATGTCGTTTCTTGTCGTCACGCATCATTAATTATTTATCGTCACACTTGGAGAATTACATCTCTAATGAAGATTCTACGATCGGATTTATTTATTTCTCTTTCCTCCCCATTTATTTCTTTCTTTCCCTTTCTCTACGTACGTCATGATTTACTTTTTCTTTTGGGGGTGAGGATGTGAGGGCTAAAGAAAAAAAAGAAAAAAAAAAAAAAAAGAAAAAAGAAAAAGAGAGAGAGAGAGAGAGAGAGAAAACTCACGCGAATAAATAAAAGAAGAAGGAAAAGGAAAAAAAAAAAAGATTATAAAAGAGAATCGTGAAGTATAGTTGATTTCCCAATTCAACAAATGATACAAATAGAATAATTTTGATTTCGATTGCTCAACAACAACGACGATATTCGATAATATTATCTACTTCGAAATCGGCCTTGGCACAATCTCTTCGTGCTTTTTTAACGACTCATACAGAACTTCTAAATCCCGGCAATATCTCGGCCGACTTTTATCCAAACGTTGGAACGTTAGTCAAGAAAAAGACAGACAGATAGGCAGACAGACAGACAGACAGACAGACAGAGAAAGAGAGAGAGAGAGAGAGAGAGAGAGAGAGAGAGAGAGAGAAAGCCTAATCGTCCATGTTTTTTTTTTGTTATTGTCTTTTCTATAACCCCCTTTACTCTCTTTCCCACCCCCCTCCTCAACTATATTGGAAATAAGTCATTTATTTTAACGTTCCATTGGACGCGGCAAATTTGTCTTATTAATATTTGTTTCGTTAAGATTTTTCTAAATTCTTTTTTCGAACGTCGTTTCTTTCTTTTTTTTTTTTTTTTTTTTTTTCGTTACCCTTTTCCTTTTCTTTCGTCGTTTTATTTCACATACGATTTATTCTTATCTTATAATTTACTATTTCTCTCTCTCTCTCTCTCTTTTTTTTTTTTTTTTCTTTTTTTTTTAGGTCATTTCATCACGACTCATGATTCATGAAAATTATCTCTTCTCTTTTTATCTATCCATACATGTATCTTTCTATCTGTCTATCTATCTATCTATCTATCTATCTATCTATCTATCTATCTATCTATCTATCTCTCTTTCTCTTGCGCAAACTATATTATTTATGGTATATACCGTAAGATAATACAGACGATCACATTCGTGTGATCCAATTCGACAAGAATGATATCTGAAGGTACCACTTGATCCAAAGATCCAACATTGTGATCGTATAAAGCGAAAGATATTAAAACCGAGTGCGTAAATAATTCATTTTGATTCATGAGCTTAAATCGAATTGTGAGATTTCATTAATGAAAATACTTATGTATATGTATTTAAGAGAAAAAGAAAAAAGAAAGAAAGAAAAAAAAAAAGAAACAAGCAAAAGAGAGAAGATCGATACAATGAACAATTTTTTTTAATAAGCTATTTTTTAAATAAATCATAAACTCAAGTTAACCATTATTATTAATTATTATTTTTCAAATAATCTAAAAAGGTATTACGCGGACAATATTTACGATAATCAGCAAAAAGTATAATCAACTCTTAACAACGAGCTCATGCGACTTCGCGAGAAAAGAAAAAAAGTAAAAAAAGTAAAAAAAAAGAAAAAAAAAAAAAGGATAACGCTATGAAATATTTTGTAAAAATAAATTATCAATCAAATTACAAAATAGTATTCATGATGATCGATCAACAAAAAAAATTAATACGTAAGCTCGTAAAAATAATTGTCTGATTAGAGGGGGAAAAAAAGAAGAAGAAAAAAAAAAGAAAAAAAGAAAATAAAGGAACAAAAAAAAAGAAAAAAAAAGAAGATAACGCGATGAGCTATTTGTAATTGAATAATAATAAATTTAAGTTGATGCTCGTTATTAGTTAATTGATGATACAATTTTTGAATGAAATTAATTGTATAAACAATGTATACATGCCAATTGACAACAAAATTAATTTACCTAATAATATGCGCTTATGCCTGAGTCGTGGGAGAAAAGAAAAAAAAAAAAAAAAGAAGAAAGAAGAAACCAATACAACGAACTATTTTCAAATAAATTATAAACAATATGAAGAAACGATTAATATTATTATCATTAAATATATACAACAATTAATAATATTATCATAATGAAATATGATGAGCTAAATTACGAATAATATTAATGACAGAACGATACTAAACTGAGAAAGTCAATGTCCCATATCCTTTTTCACAAGCAATTAATAATTTGATAATCTTTTACATTATCGATAATACTTAACAAAAAAAAAAAAAAAAAAAAAAGAGAGGAAAGAAAAAATAAGAAAAAAAGGGGAAAAATAGAAGAAGAATAAGAAGAATAAGAAAGGAGAAAGAGATAAAAGAAAAAAAAAAACAAGAAAAAAGAGAGAAAAAAGAAAAGAAGATGAAAATTAGCTGGCATGATTTGCCTTAACGTCGATCTTATATAATAACGTGTATATCACAGTGATATTACATAATAATGACGAATAGTTATTTGATGGTCAATTCGTACGAAGTGAAATTTACGAGTGACTTCGTCGTTTTCTATCATCAAGAAGAAGAACGATTACTTTCGACGTCTAAGATCCGGTATACATACGTAGATACATACATACATACATATATACATACATATACACACACATGCACACGATATGTATATATATATATATATATATATACACGTATGCACGTATCATATAAGTAATAGCTGGTCTGCATTTAATATAATTATCGAATCTTTTTTCTTTCATTTTTCTATTTATTTATACTTTTGTATTTTATTCTACTTTATTTTCATACTTTTATTTTTCTTTTTTTTTTCATTTTATTCTAATTCATTTTCTTAATTTTTCTTCTTTTAATTGCCTTCTCCCTTAAAAATCTATAAATTCGAGTTTGCGAATGAGGAGTCGCTCATATTTTTTTTCTTTTTCTCTTCGTTATTTCACCTGACTGAGAGAGAAAACGAGATCGACAAGATTTCTAATATAAACGATAAAAATGTAAACGAGAAAGCGCTTATAGGATTATAATAGGGAAACTTTGCGGAAGAAAAAAAGAAGAAGAAAATAATAATAATAATAATAATAGAAAAGAAAATAAATAAACAAAAAAAAAAAAAAAAACAAAAAAAGAGAAAGAAAGAAAGAAAGAAAGAAAGAAAGAAAGAAAGAAAGAATGAAAACAATAAGAAAGGAAGAAAAAGCAAAAAAAAACAAAAAAAAAAAAAAAGAAAACGTACGAGATCATTAAACTTATTCACAACTTTGTTAGTGCAATGAAATCTTTTAATTTTTTAGATCATAAATCTTATAGCGAATAGAAAGTTGTTTCACCCGTTAGTTGCTACAAAGTGTGACCCCTCGCGTATAAAGATAAAAAGATAAACGCATGATACGGAAAATTCTTGAAAGGGAATAAACGAGAGTGAAACATTTCTTTTTTTTCTTCCTCTTCTTTTTTTTCTAAGTTTCTCTCTCTCTCTCTCTCTCTCTCTATATATATATATATATATATATATATCTCCTATTTTTTCTTTTTTTCTTTTTTTCTTTTTTTCTTCTTTGATCATCGTAAAACGAAACGTAAAAACGCGTTTATTATAATTAATTAATTTTACCTTTAGTCATAGAAAAAATAACTCGTTACATTCGTTATAATTCTACAAAATTTTTCGAACTAAATAATATTTCATCGAAACATTCATCAATTACAAAATCCGACTATGTTTGAGCTTCTGGAAAAATCCAATGAAAGAGAACGTCCACTATCGTTGCAAAATTCTCCACTGATCGTGAACAGTGCGTGTCGAGAAGAAGCGTAATTAGTTTTAAAGAGAGAGAAAGAGAAAGAGAAAGAGAGAGAAAGAGAGAGAGAGGAAGAGAGAGAAGGAGAGAGAAAGAGAAAGAGAGAGAGAGAGAGAGAGAGGGAAAGAAAAGCCTTCAGTGATAGCGTTATCGCGACCCTCCGACTTCTGCGCCAGCAACAAGAACGCTGTCTCTTGGTTTTGAACAAAAGAAAAAAAGAACAAGTAGGAGCGGAAATAAAAGAGGAAAAAGAATGAAATGAAATAAAATAATAAAAAAGAAATTTAAAGAGAAAGAAATAAAGAAAAAAGAAAAAAAAAAAAAAAAAGAAAAAAAATATCATGGTGTGGAATCATTCATGGAATTTTATATAGTTACACGGCCTCTTTGTTATCTAGCTTTATGTGATATCGCAAGAAAAAAAAAAAAAGAAAAAAAAAAAAAAGAAATAAAATAAAAGGAAATATATCGCTATTTACATGTCTATGATCGATAAGAGAGACTCGTTTCATGGAAATGAGATTTTGGATGTTCGATTAATTAATGATTAGAACATAATATTTACGGTCTTATATAAGGTGGAATATTTTAATAGAAACATTCCTTCTTGTATTAGAATTGTATGAGATTATATTCGTAAATAGATAATTTGCTATGAAAAGATGATTATGATAATAGTGAGAAATTTGTTATTTTAATTAAAATGGATATATTGTGATTAATCGATTTTTTTCTTTTAAAAATTTATTTTAATCTCATAAGTGATATCGTATAGAAGAAAGAAAATAGAAAAATTGATAGATCAATTTCTATTTCTTTTTTTCTTTTTTTCTTTTTTTTTTTTTTTTTTTTTTTATACATTTTCATACCATAATACGTCATATAATTTTGAAATTAGATATACACGTATATATATAATTAATTAATTTTATGGCAATAAATTTTTTAATCATATTATATACCAAGATTTATATTTGTTAAATATAAATTATACTATTATATATAATCGAGTTATATTATATGTTATATAACTGCTATTTTAATAATCATTTATATATATATATATATATATATATATATATATATATATAACTTAGAATATACATTATATATATATTAGGTTGGAAACTATGAAATGGGCGTTAAATGAAAATAAATAACTAAACAAAAACGCCCGTTTCATAGTTTCCAATCTAATATATATATATATATATATATATATATATATATATATATATATATATATATGAGTAATTTAAAATTATATTATATCATATAATTTTTTCTTAGAAAAGAATAAGTAATAATAATAATAATAATAATAATAATAATAATAATAATAATAATAATATATATATATATTAAATTAAATTATTAAAATACTTCTTTCTTTGTCAAAAATCATAGTAGAATCACGTTTATCAATAAATAATAAAAGATTGAAAAGAAACTACTCTCATTAGATATTTTTCCATCTATACATTTAATAGTTTCTTAAAAGAATTAAAACCGTACAAGACAATAAATTAAAACTTTTCACCTTTTAAAAATATCCTTTTCTTTGTCATTCCAAAAAGACATTATTAATTTATGATCATTAGATTTAATAATTATTAAATAATTATTAAATATATAATGATTAAATATGATCATTAAATTTATTAATTATTAATTGATAATTGATTTATAAATTTTTTTCTCCGTAAGTATTTTAATCGTTGAAATATTTTTTTGTAACGCCAAAACTATTTACGCTCTTAACGTATATACCGTCAACGAGAGTATGCCAACGTTAATTATAATTTTTCCTTAAGAATATTTATACAACGTACGAGATCATACTAAACAAATATCATTCTGATCATTATTTAATTTTTCTTTTTGTCATTTTAGATACCGATTTGGGCATGGGCGCCGGTGCTGCAGGGGGCTCAGTTCTGGGACTTCCGGGCACTGGAGTGACCGGTGTTCTGTCTCAGCACTGTGCCATATGCGGTGATCGAGCCACGGGGAAACATTATGGGGCTGCCTCTTGCGATGGCTGCAAAGGTTTCTTCAGAAGATCCGTTAGGAAAAATCATCTCTATACTTGCAGGTTTCTAAACTTCACTTATTTTTTTTCATATTAGATAAAGTAAAAAAAAAAAAAAAGGAAAAAAAAAGAAAAACACGAAGGAAAAATAAAAACATAAAAAATTACAAATCATCCGTTCATATTGTCACATTATATATGCATTCTTTTTTTGTCATAATCAATTTATCGATTCGTCCCGATTAAATATCCATTTGTTTGATTTAATGAATATTATTTATTCTTTCTAATAATGTCGTAAACATCTCATATATATATATATATATATATATATATATATATATATATATATATATATATTGAATTGATAAGTGGTTACCGATTAACGTCATAAGGTTATAAGTCAAAAAAAAAAAAAAAAGAAAAAAAAATGAATGAAAGAAAGAAAGAAAGAAAGAAAATAAAATAAAAGGAAAACGTTTATATCTGTTTATTTTCTTTTTCTTTCTTTCTTTTTTTTTTTCGATCAAAAGTAAAGGGATACGCGTTGTGGAGGATTAGTTTCTCCGTCTGACTTATCTTATGTTTATCTACACGATACAGATTCAGCAGGAATTGCGTTGTGGACAAGGACAAACGTAATCAATGCAGGTACTGCAGACTTCGAAAGTGCTTCAAGGCCGGCATGAAAAAGGAAGGTAAATTGTTTGAAAGAAAATATAACAAAAACAAAAACAAAAAAAAAAAAAAAAGAAAAAAGAAATAGTTCGCGAAATTTTCTTTCTTAATTAATCGATATCTTTATTTCTTTTTCTTTTTTGTTTCTTTTTTCTTAATTCTTCTTTCATCGTTTCCAATAACAACAGCCGTACAGAATGAGAGAGATCGAATAAGCTGTAGAAGGCCCAGTTACGAGGAACAAGCCAACAATGCCAGCGGACTCTCCGTTGTTTCTTTACTGCAAGCTGAAATGCTCAGTAGACAAGTTGGGGCAGCCTTAGAGGTCAGTACAACTTAACCTCAGCCAAGTTGAATATTTATAATCGGAACTTGTGCTCGTTAATGCGTCGCACCGAGAAAACGACTACGGCGTGCATAATTGTAGGCCATTTAATTATACCACCTTTTTTTCCCTTCGTTGAAAGATACCTCCCCCCTCCTCTCTGTCTGTCTGTCTGTCTGTCTTTGTTTGTCTGTTTATATCTCTTTCTTTTCCTTACAAACTGAACTTTCCGTTCCACTTCTTTTCATCTTTTCACAAAACACTGACGTCCATTATTGTTCCGATGACCGTTCGAATCGAATTTTCATAATTTAATCGTTTTTCAAATTGTTTTATATGTCATTTATATATTGCGTTTTGTTTCATTCGACGAATCTTTTCTTTTTCCTTTTTTTTTTTTTTTTTTTTTTTTTGCGATGTATACGTTATTGTTATTGTTCTTCTTTTTTTTTTTTTTTTTCTTTCTCAAAAATGTGCATAATATCATGTCGATATGTTGATCATCGATTCTTTTCTTTTATATATATATATATATATTTGTGTGTGTGTGTGTGTGTGAATTAATGTAAGAAAAATTTGAACGTTTGTTCGTTTGTATTTTTTTTTTTTTTTTTTTTTTTTTTTTTTTTTTTTTTTTTTTTTTTTTTTTTTATTCTTTTCTCCATAAAAGGTTGCCAAGATTACAAATTCGTAAAGTTTTTTTTAACATTTTAAGTTTCTCCTCTTCATTCGAACATCTTGAATCAGCTTCTTTTTCTTTTTCTTTAATGAGTTATTAAAAATCAACGATTCGTATGTTTTTCGAATCATT
>NC_062201.1:1406041-1428541 GCF_912470025.1 Vespa velutina
CGAGCCAGGAAGGATAAAACATCTACGTTATCAGATACAAATCAATTTGGAGGATTATATAAGCGATCGTCAATATGATAGCCGTGGTCGTTTTGGTGAAATACTATTAACGTTACCGGCATTACAATCAATTTCTTGGCAAATGATTGAACAGATTCAATTCGTCCGATTGTTCGGAGTAGCCCATATAGACAATCTTTTGCAAGAGATGCTATTAGGTGGTGCGGCTGCCGAATTGAACGGGAATTCTACCCCAATGCCAATGTCAAATGCTCCTGGAAGTTATGTAAGCAGTAATGAGAGTCCTAGCAGTCCTTTGACACCTGCCAATGCCGGTGGTGGTCCATTGAGTCCACAAGATCATATGTTAGCGGCTGGCAGTCCCGTCATTATTCTTAGGGATCTAACACCTATTTCATCGCAGGAAGACGTGACTACCGTCGCTGGTTTTAGATTATTCAAACAGGAACCCAGCCTTGAAACTGAATCAACATTCTGACTAGACGAAGAAGAAACCTGATCATGACCAATATAGAATTCTATTACCATTGATTCGAACAAAATTCGTTTTATCAAGAAAAATATGATTATGCCTTTCATTATTGTTATTATCATTATTACTATTTTATTATTATTATTATTATTATTATCATTATCGATCATTTAATTTCATTTTAATCCTGTAGCTTATATAGATGTATTATAGGATTGATACGAAATTCCGATAACACTTTAATTATCATTTTAAAATCGTAGGTGAACCAACTGATAGAACCTACCCTCCCCTTTCTTCCTCCAATCTGACTGCTGCATAGATATAAAGGGCAAAATATCGGATCGTACTTTATAAGATGCACGACTTTTTCTTTACATATATTTTTTCTATACATACATACATACATACATGCATACATACATACATTATTACTCTTTCTTTTTTAATTATTTTTTCATATTTTTATTTGCATCTATTATATATCAAAAGCAAGAAAAAAAAAACATTGATATAAACACTGAATATAGAAAAAAAAAAAAAAGTTATTATTCCATACTTCTAAACTTTTAAAATATCGCGGAAATAATAAAAATATGTTACACGAGAAAAGATCAGTTTCCTTACAATCACAAATATATAATATCCATATTTTACATATTCATATTTGATAATATTTGAAATCTAATAGGGCCTTCTTATGAATTTTATCTTTTTCAAACGTGGATTGCAAGTAACTAATGAAATTAAATAGTAAATGAATAGCAAAGGAAAGGGATTGATTGACGTTCAGACGAATAACAAATTGATTACCTACGATTTAAATAAATAACATTACAAATTGTCAATTAAATGATAATTAATATTTAAAGTGTTATCAGATTTTTTATGGACCAACCTTATTGATCGATATGAAATATGAAATTTCATTACGTACATATATATATATATATATATATATATATATATATATATATATATATAAAGTATATATATATTAGAAAAAGGCTTAGAGATTTATTACTATAGATCATTTAATTAAATTTACTTTTTTTATGAGCGTTGAATCATGAGCTAGATGATGTCTTCAAGTTTGCCTTCCAAAAAAGGAAAAGAAAAAGAAAAAAAAAAAAAAGAGAAATGAAAAGAAAAGAAGAAAAGATGAAAAAATATTAAGAAAAAGAAAAAAAAAAAAAAGGAAAAAAAAAGAAATAAGGAAGAATAAACGAATTAAGGAACGGTTACTTCGAATCGGAGAGATAAAAGTTACGCATATATACGTACATACATATACGACGAGATTATCAATCAGTATAATCGAACAACAAAATTGTTTATCTTGTACGAATATGATCGAAGATGAGTGGTCTCTTTTAACGATTCCCCTGTATGATTTTCTTTTCTCTCTTTTTTTCTCTTTTTCTTTTTTCGAATTAAATCCGCACCTGTATAAATAACAATCGATCATCGAAAAGATAAATGGAATAAGAGATAAGATCGTATCTCGCCTTAAACTGACGCCATTTAACAGACATTGGCATTCTTTTTTTTTTTATTTTTCTTTTCTCTCTCTCTCTCTCTCTCTCTCTCTCTTTCTCTTTCTTTTCCTATAGGTGAAAAGTCGGGGAGAATTGAAAACCGACATTCGAGCTTACGAGCAATGTATGTAATTTTAAAAATGTCAAGATATGATAGAATTATTTAATTATGTCGTTTAAGATGTAAGAGAAGATTCTTCAAGGTTTTATTTATATATATATATTTATATATATATATATATATATATAAATAAATATATATATATATATATATATATATATATATATATAGCTCCAAAAAAAGTGCCAGTGGTGATTTTCAAAATCAATAATTTTTTCTTGAGATTTTGTAAGCTAATCTTTTTTTTTTTTCTTTTTTTTTCTTTTCTTTTTTTTTTCTTTTTTTTTTTTTTCTTCAAATTTTTAAATCACAAGCATAACTTGTTAAAACTACAAGACTAACTACAAACTTAAAAAGTCTTGGAATAGAATAATTGATTTTTGATATAGCCTATAAACTTTTGGCTCATTCTGTGTATGTATATATATGCATATATAACTAAATAGAATTGTATATATAAATAATAATGTTCATTTCGATATTGCATTGGCTTCATGCTTGCCGAATTATTTGAAATCTTTCATTAATTACTTTAATTCTTTTTTGCTATTTTATATCTTTTTTTTTTTCTTTTTTTTTTTTCCTTATGAATTCACATAAATTATAAATCACTTAATAATGAACTTTTAAATATCACGAGATATTTATATGTAAGAACATGTACCTCGTGTTAGTCTTGATAATCATTGATTTAAATAAATCACATTCCAAACTTAGCGATATTAAGGATAGATTAAGTTAGATTTAAATAAACGTCAAATTAATTAAGTAAAAATATTAAAAAGGATATAAACAAAATGTTTTTATCTTTGAAAATGAATACGATACAAGCCATTACAATGCAATTTATATTAGTAGCACTGTTGGACGGATCATAAATATATTGATAATCTCATTGACAATGGTCTCTTCGATGATATCATTGAAAATAATCAATATTTTATGAAGAAAATCAATGCGTTTTTCTAAGGTGATTTTTAAAGTAATGTCTATGTTGACATAATGGCCGGATAGAAAGCAATAGTATATATATATATATATATATATATATATATATATATATATATATATATATATCATCTATAGTAATTATATAATTAATTGACCATTATTATATGATAGAGATATGATTCATCAAATGCAGGCGTTTGTCAGATAAAGTTATAAAATCCCATAAAGTAAAAATATGAGGAATAATATTCTGAATACTACATTACAATGTGATATTTCTATATTAAAACATTATACGAAACAATATCCTTGTTGTTTTCGATTTTGTACAGTTATTTAAATATTCATACGAGGGATAACTTTCTTTCTTTTTTTTTTTTTTTTTTTCAATGCCATAGTACAGTGGTACGCAAATTATTCATACTTGCGACATCACTATGATTTATTTCATTTTATATTAGTTTATGTAAGAATAGTAATAATATAATTTTTATTTGTATGTTAAAAGTTAAAAGGAAAAAAAAGGAAAGAAAAAAAAAAAAAAAAAAAAAAAAAAAAAAAAAAAAAAAGAAAAAAGGAAAAAAAATTAATTTACTATTGCTATTATACGTAATATTCATGAAAATGTCATTAATTCATAGTTTGCGCGCCACTGCCATAGAATATCATACCATATTAGTATATTTTGTAAAACGCATAGTCCATTTTGTATAGAAAGTGTTTCAATTGCTACATTGTTAATTTCTTGAACGTATAAAATATAGAAACGTGTACTCCTAAATCATAGATATAAATCCATTAGTTTTAGATTGCTATAGTAAATTAAGTAAATTTTGTATTTTTGTACGAAAAGATTTTACGAACGTTGACTTTTGTAAGACATAATGATTCAAATATAGAATTAAAAAATGCTTTGTTCATTGTGTCTGACAAATGTATGTCCATATGGTACGCAAGTTATTTTATGACTCAATATGAATCATATATATTTTATTATATATGATTAAGGTATATATTAACATTACTTAGCTATGGGTTGTGAACTAGACGTTACCATTTTCCATTGCCTGAGTCTTTTCAATATTGTTGACAGTTCAATGGTTGACTGATTTCGTACAAGAAATGTAAATAAAATTTTTATTTGTTATTTAATAACTATAAGCATTTGTATCTTTAAATAAAGGGATATGTGATTTTTAAATTAAGCAGCCTCCTCATTTATTCTCAATCCTATATAATAGAACTATACACTATACCCTGTCTAAATAATAAAAAAAATTATTGAACATTCTTTGTTTCGTCAAATTTTCAAATATATCACTTTTCACTTTCTGATTTAATGTATCTTTTGATATGTATATGTCTGTTATTGTATAATCTCAATATAAAAATATTAATAAATGATTTTCCTAGTATTAATAAGATATAAAAAAAATTGTCTCCTTCTAATTTTACTAAAATAAAATCCCTATACATGTAATATGCATGCAATTATGTTTGCTAATAATCTATTGACTATCAATTATATTTATATTATATATATTTAAATAGTTAGAATTAATTTAACTCATAATCAGTACGTTTACGTTTCTTAAGATTTGCAGCTACTTCTGATGTTTCTATAATACCAGTACCTTTTTTTAACCATTCGTTTAATTGTACCTTTGCTTTCCTACTAATTAAGAACAAATCTTTTTCTAATCTAGGAAGCTGACTACCCAATGTCAGATCTGAAATAGGATTCTGTGCCCAATCCATGATTAATCTGAATCGACATTTGAAGGTCTGAAAGTTAAAAAGAAATAGGAAAAAAAAGAAAAAAATCTCTTTGAATTTAATTTTATATTATAGAAATAATTAAACAGAGTGAAGTAATTTTTAACATGGTATCATAAATTAGTAAAGCAATACATAAATATTAGAGAGAGAGAGAGAGAGAGAGAAAGAGAGAGAGAGAGAGAGAGAGAGAGAGAGAGAGAGAGAGAGAGAGAGAGAGAGAGAGAGAGAGATCAATTTTAATATGTTTTTATATGTTAATTTTGTTTACTTACCTCTAACAAATTCTCTGTTAATTTTTCACTTTCCCGAATATTAAAGGTTCTTAAATACATTCCTACTTCATAAAAATGAGGATTCCATTTGCTCAGTGATACTGCGCATGCATCTGCTTGAAGAATTTCTCTGCATGTAAAATGTAGATATTGAGGTTATAAATATTTATTTATATATATTTTTCTATTAAAAATCATAATCAATTTAAAAATTAGGTCTCTATAATTCACTCATATAAATGTACAAACCTATAACTATCTTTATATACTTTTGGTAATTCTATATTGATGAGTGATCCTTGTATTATATTAAGTGGATGAGTTAACCAAATAGGAAATTCTAGTTTTGTTCCTTGTTTTAAATCATCCGAATCATTAGAAATATCTAAAAATCCTGAAAAAAAAAAAAAGAAAAAAGAAATTATATTAATACAAAGAAATCGAAGGTTTCAATATTCCGAATTAAATCTAAATAATTGTATTGAGGTTAAGTTTATCAAAATTTACCTAAACCAGGAAGTGTCACGTCAATCGTACATAATATACGTTCTTCCGTTGCTAAAATATCGTTTATAGAAAAATAATCTGGAACGTAACTACAGCATAACGACATTTTTAATAAAAACACACGAAATATAAAAGAGACGAGACAAATGAACCCATTGAATAAAATAAACATTGACGAGGATCATTTCCCGCCTTTGATGTATCTGACACTACGTTAATCAAAATCAAAATACAAATATGTCAAAATTATATTATTTTAGATAAAATAACAACGAAATAATAACCAAAACGAATGTTTAATAAATTATATACATATTTATATATATATATATATTAATAATTGTAATAATTCAATGCGTAATAATTTAATAAATTAATTTAATGTATTTTATTATTATTACATATAGTCACGTGCTATTTAAACGCGGTTAAATTCAAAAGTGTGTACAATTGGGAAAACAATATAAAGACGTATAAGAAAAAAAAAACCCACGATATTCTTTTCATTATTAGTTTATTTCGACATTTTAAGATGTATGGACAATTATTACATAATAATTTTATATAATGAGATTTTCCTTTGGTGGTAATTTTTGTAACATTCCACGGTGTATCATCGTTTATTTTCCCCTTTTCTCCATCGTTCTCACTCTATCTCTCTATCTCTCTCTCTTTCTCTCTCTCTCTTTCTCTCTCTCTCTCACTCTCTCTCTCGCTCTCTCTCTCTCTCTCTCTCTCGCTCTCGCTCTCTCTCTCTCTCTCTAATAATATTCATACACAACATCACTCTTTCACGAAAAAAGAAATGAATTAATGTTCATTAAACTATGAATGAATCATGAAATACGTGCGCTCTTGGTTATTGATCGTCAATTAAACATTATTATTCTTTATCATTACCAATACATTATAATCATTAAGTTTACCATTAATCATTACGATTACGATATAACGCTATTATTAAATCCTCCCATTCGGTTTACTGCCATTCATGTTTTTTCTTCTTCTTTCATTTTTTGTTTTTTTATTTTTTTTTTTCGCATCATCTTCATTGTTTTTCCTTTTCATCCTTTTTCTTTTCTTTTCGTTAATCATTTTTTTTTTCTTTTTTTTCTCTTTTTTTTTTTTTTTTTTTATTTATTTATTTATTTATTTATTTCATTCGTAATGATAGAAATTACGTTTATCGTACACAGTATAACGGCGAACGTGTTGTATGTCCAGATCAAAAATCTAGACTAGATTGACGATCGACGATCGGCCTTTCTCTCTCTCTCTTATTATTTTTTTTTTCTTCTCTTTTCCTTTATTTTTTTTTCCTTTTATTCCTTTAAATAACGCGTCGTCGCCAGATTTGGTAGAGTAAAAAGCGTTTATGTAGTTACGTAGGTCTTAGCAAGAGGTCAAGGATGAGACCCTTCGAAACTGCCAAATATATCGCTATCCTTTTCGAAACATCCCTTTTCTCTCTCTCTCTCTCTCTCTCTCTCTCTCTCTCTATTTCTTTCTCTGTATGTAAGTGTGTATGTGTGTTTCTTTCTTTTTATTTTATTTTATTCTTCTTTCTCTTTTTCTCCCTTTATTCTTTTTTATTTTCTTATGGATATTTAAAGCGAGTTGCGCGCGCGCAAAACCCCCTTTTTTTTTATTCCTCTCTTTCTTCCTCTCGTATGTGCTACAAGAAGAAATAATTTGTGATTCTTTCTTGGTGGTTTTGTCTTTTTTTTTCTTTCCCCCCTCCCCCTTTGTTTATTGTTATTATCGTGTTTTTTTTTTTTTTTTTTTTTTTTTTTTTTTTTACGATTAATACAATCGACTCTCGATAATTCATATCTTGTTCCCTAATTGAAACGGAATTCGATCGATCGATCGAATTACACCTTCTTCCTCTTTTTGGTATTTTCTTTTTCTCCTTTCGATGAAAATAAGAAGAAAAAGAAAAAAAAGAAAAAAAAAAGAAAAAAAAAAGAAAAAAAAAACAGAAAATATTCGGATCTCATGATGTAAGATTCTTCGAAAAATGATTTTCCGAGTTTACACGTATTTTTTTTTTTTTTCTTTTTTATCACGCACAAGAGAATTACGATCGATCCATTTTTATTCGATAGATCGAATCTCGATTGTTCGTAACGACAATGCATATGTGTGTGTATATCTATGTAGATAATTACGGCCAGTTTGCTCGATATGAAGCCAAGTATATCTTTCTCTTTCTAGTTTTTCTTTCTTTCTTTCTTTCTTTCTTTCTTTCTTTCCTTTTTTTCTTCTTTTTTCTTTCTCTGCCATAGCCCCTGTCGTATTTATTATTTTAATATTATTTTTTTTTCTTTCTTTTTTTTTTTCTATGCGTGTTCGTGCGTAACGTTAAATATTTTATATTATTCTTTATTTCCTTTTTTTTTTTTTTCTTTTCGTTTTTTTCCTCGATCGAAGGAACGATTATCACGTTGACTTTTACGATCTAATCGAACGTGTTCGACAATCGGTGATATTATGATGCTTAAGTTATTACGATATTATCGCGATTTGAGATTTCTTTAAAAATCTAATTCTAGAAAAACGATCGCGCTAATAAATAAAGGGCTAGTATAAAATTTTGGTTTCATTTGTCGTTTAAAGGTCAACGTAAGTACGTTCCATTGTCGTACGATAAACAAATTCCCTCAAATCTCTATATCTCTTTATATGTTTGTCTCTCCGTTTCTTGTCTCTTATTTATATGTGTGTTCGTTCGTTCGTCGTATTATTTTCTCAACTTGTCAATATGAACACGACGACAACAGAGTTTAATCCTTCAAGAAATTTAAATACGTGCGAATAGTGCGAATAGTTTATACGTTGCATATGCATTTATGTATATGTATACGTATATATGTAAGATATATAAGTACTTACGTACATGTTGTATGCATGTATGCGTGTATGTATGTATACATGTATGTACGTACATACGTATGTATGTATATATGTATGTATGTATGTATGTATGTATGTATGTATGTATGTATGTATTTATGTACGTTTCTTTTTTTACAGCATTACATCGTATTTTACTATGCGCACTATGCGCCATCATTTTACGCCCATCCTTTTCACGTTTGGTATATGCAGTATTATATTTCATCATTTCATTTCCTCGTTTCTTTTCTTTTCATTTTTTTTTTCTTTTTTTTTCTTTTTCTTCTTTTTTTATATATATATTTTTTTTTCTTTCTTATTTTTGTCTTCTCCATTTCCATTGAGCGTCGACTATGTGACTAGACATATTATGTATATAAATATGACTTAGGTGTACTATAATTATAATATATATATATATATATATATATATATATATATATATATGTATACATATATACATATACATGTATATATATACATATACGTGTGTATATATTTATAATATTTATATATTACTTATGACCCCTTCCCCCCCTCTTTCTATGATAAACTTTTACGGGCTGTTCGTAATTAAGCTAATTTTATAATAATATGGCAACCACGGTGATAATTAATAATACTATATATATGTATATATATATATATATATATATATATATATATATATTTCGACTACTAAAAAATTCTATATAGCAAAAAGTATGGGTAACGACGGATAGTAAGAGAAGAAATATAGAAAAGAGAAATAAAGTTTCGTTGGAGGAAAGATAGAGGTGAGATTGAAATAAAAGAAAAAAAAAAGGAAGAAGAAAAAAGAAAACGGAAAACAAAAAAAGAGAGAAAAAAATTGATGAAAGGTTAGAAAGTAAGGAAAAAAAAAAGAAAGAAAGAAAATGAAATAAAAATCGAACGATAGATCGATCGATCGATAGTTAAACAATTGATAAAGTATTCGAGTAAAAATACATATGTACGCCAATTTAAAAAAAAAAAAAAGACAAAAAAAAAAAAATAAAGAAATAAAAGAAAGAAATAAAAAAAAAGTGTCCTTACATTTTTGAAATAAACGAGAGAATTATTCTCTCTCTCTCTCTCTCTCTCTCTCTCTCTCTCTCTCTCTCTCTCTCTCTCCCTCTCACTGCATATATATCGGATAATATATATAGTACTATACTTAAGCGTAAACTTATCAGAGTAAAAAAAAAATAAAAACATTTGCTATACTATCGATGCGATCTTATTTATCGATAATAACGAGAAAAAAAAGATTAATCGATAAATAATAAATAATAACTGATCGAACTCGAGTCTCGTGTCACCCACCCACCCTCCTCCTCCTCCTCCTCCTCCTCCACCCTTTTCACCTTCCCAATCAATCCTAGCATCCCATATTTCGATCAAAACTCGAACGATATTCTTCGATCTTGCATTTTTTCTTTCAATTTATTCTTCTTATGTTTTTTTTTTTTCAATCGGGCACACCTTATTCTTCTTCTTCTTCTTCCTCTTCTTCTTCTTCTTCTTCTTCTTCTTCTTTGCAAATCTTTTGTATGACCGATGAGATAAACACGGTCTCAAGCAGAAGGCTCACACCAAGAGATACGACGAAATAGATAAGACACGTGTGAGCCGATGGGAATGTTTTCTTATTTTCATTCAATCTTTTTCTTTTTCCTTTTTTTCATCTTCGTCTGATTTATTCACCTTTGTATTTTTCTTTTTTTTTTTTTTTTTTTTTTCGGCGCCGTCTTTTTCCCTCCTCTACCTTTTCTTTTCTTTTTTGTTCTCTTCTCTCTCTCTCTCTCTCTCTATCTTTTTCTTCGTTTCGAATCGAGAAACACGAAACGAGAAAGGAGAAAGAAAATATTCTTCTTTTTTCATTCTCTGTTTGCAAATAAAATGCACGATATGATATTTAATCGATGTTAATTTAAAAGGAAATCATTTGTTATGAACAAATTTTAATGTCTAAGGGAAAGAGTTCAAACAAAAAAGAAAAAGAGAGAGAAAGAGAGAGAGAGAGAGAGAGAGAGAGAGAGAGAGAGAAAATTAAATAAATAAATAAACAAAATGAAAAATAAAACAGTAAAATATTGTTCTAGTACGTGGAAGAAATTTTTTTTTTTTTTAAATGAATAAGTTCTTGTTCTCTCTTTTTCTCTCTCTCTCTCTCTCTCTCTCTTTCTTTTTTTCTCTCTCTCCATCTATCTTTAAACTCTTTCGTTACTACTGTTCGATCGTAAATGCCAACTAACCAAAAATATTTCGTCCTCTTAACCTCTGGTGAACTCTAACGATTTATAAAACGACGTCCAATGAGTTCTTGGATTTTTTTTTTCGCGTCTCTCTCTCTCTCTCTCTCTCTCTCTCTGTCGCCATATTTAACCCTGCGAAGGTCGTGCTTCAATCCAATCGTTGGATAAATGCGAAGTTTTTATCATCTTTCTTTTTCTTCCCCCCCCCCCTCCCCGCCCTTAAAACACAATCGTCGATAAAATGTCGATATTACATTTTATATATTTACGAAATAGTAATTCTAATCTGCAAGTGACGTTTCATTTTTTTCCGATATAATTGAAAGATTGTTATTTTTATATAAAACGAAGAAATATCTTATGGATAATTTGTTTAAATTGATATATATATATATATATATATATTCGTTGGAATGAAACGACTTTTATTTATTAATCAATCCAATGATTACGTAAAATGTGATAATTTTTTTAATTATAAAATATTATACTTACTAGATTAATTTATAAATAAATATAATAAACTCATTGTTTATAACGTTATTTATGTATCTATCAGTCCAATAAATACATTTTATTATTATTATTATTATTATTATTATTATTATAATTATTATTATTATTATTATTAATATTACTATTATTTTTTATTATTGTTATTGGAATTTTTTGGTTCTCGTCAAAATTTATAGGAATACGTATAAAAAGATATTTATTTTCATCAAAATATTGGACTGATTTACGAATAAGTAATAAAATCCTTAATTATAAATTGTCATTTATTTATAAATCGTGCCAATACTTCATCTAAATATAAACAATTTTCAATATATATTTTTATAATCTTCTTTCTTTTTTTTGTTTTCTTTTTTTTTTTTTCTTTTTGCAAAACTAATCCAGCAAGCATCATGTTTCTATGATTATATCATCGGAAATAAACGTTCTTCGCAGGATTAAACGATTCAAAATTGACGAAAGGAATAAATTTCGAATTTTTTTTTCGTCCTTGAAATTATTTTCATAGATCAGAGTGATTAGAATAATATCGTCGATATTAGGATCACGACAGATTGCAAAATATTCGTCAGAATTATACATTTCTCGCGTTTACACGGAAACATTGCTTATTACCGAATTGATTAGATTTTTAATCGTTAATCGTTAATTAATAATAACGCTATAAATTTTGATGAATTCTTTCGAATATATTTTTATCTTTCTATCTTTCTCTCTTAAATTCGTTCGTTCTCCCTCGTGATTTCTTACAAAAAAAAAAAAAAGAAAAAAAACAAAAAAAAAAAAAAAACAAAAAAAAAAACGAGAAAAAAGAAGAAGAAAAGAAAAGCCAAAAAAAAAAAGAAAAGATTAGAAAAAGATGAGAAGAATAAACAATATCTATCTAATATTTTTAGCTCACTGACGATATCCGTCAATATTTTGTCATCATTTAATTTGTGTACCTTCGTGTTCTATCATATCTTTTTAACAGGAAATGCATCTCTCTAATGCACTACTTCATCAATCTCTCATTCGCTTTTCCTTTTCTTTCTTTTTTCTTCCAATCTTTTTTTCTTACTTGTTCATCTTTTTCTTTTTCTTTCTCTTTCTTTCTATCTTTTTTTCTTTTTTTTTTTTTTTTTTTTTTAACATTCTCTCGATCTTATCTCCATACACATATATATTCTTTTTTTCTCGTTTTCTCTCATCACGCCATACATTTACCGTTCGTCATGTTAATCGAAAACACGAGATCCATAACACGTTTGACTAGAGTCCGAGAGTCATCTCGATCAATCGATTATTATTCTCGAACGGCCGAGTTTCTCTCGTTAAACGGTAACGATGGTAACTCGAAATACGATATCGTAAAGAAACGAACGTCCGTTCAGTTCGATTTATCATCCACTTGTCACTAATATCTCCTCCTATTTATTATATAAATACGTAATAACTTATTAAAATGTAATACGTTAGGTTAGAGACGAGAAAGGAGGGATCAATTCGAACATATCCCATTATCATTGCAAATCTACATTTTGTGTAGCGTTTGACAAGAAAAAAAAAAAAAAAAAAAAAAAAAAAAAAAAAAAAAAAACAAAAAAAAAGATTTAACAAATGCAATACTATTGAGATAAATGAACTTTATGGACGAACGAGTCATCGACATCGGTCGTACGTATTTTTATCTTTTTATTAATTAATTAATTAATTAATTAATTAATTAATTTAATAATTAATTAATTTATTTATGTTAATTAATTTTTTTTTCTTTATATTATTTTATTTTTCCTATATTATTTTATTTCATTTTATTTTATTTTATTTTATTTTATTTTATTTTATTTTTGTTCCTTTGTAATAAACGGTAACTACTTTGAGAATTAGCCTCGTCGGTTTCATTCATCAGTCTCGACTAACGACTCGAGGTTTATCATTAAACAACGTAACGACGTCGAAATTTATATTTATTTCCTTTTTTCTTTTTGTTTTTTTTTTGTTCTTTAAAGATTTACTCTTCCTCTCTATCTCTCCCTCTCTCTCTTTCTCTCTTTTACTCTTTCATGCACATTGGCACGCGGCTCTTGGTATTTGGTCCGTTTTTCTTCTTAAAAACAGATTTCCTTTCGTTCTATCTCTTTCTATTTTTCTTTCTTTCTTTATCTCCTTCTATCTCTTTCTATTTCTCTCTCTCTCTCTCTCTCTCTCTCTCTCTCTCTCTCTCTCTCTCTCTCTCTCTCTCTCTTTCTGTATATTATTTCTCTCGATTTCATTTCATTTTCGAAGGGCTCCGTTCGCTAGGACACTAGCGTTATTACCACCGGCCTTTCTACATTTTCTATCTCTATCTATCTATCTATATAATCATTTGTTCATATTTCTCATCATATTGCAATTATAATTATCATGATTTTTTCCTTATCGGCGACTCGCTCTTTTCTTCATTTTTATTCACGTTACTATATTTTTTCTTTTTCTTCTTCTTCTTCTTCTTCTTTTCCTTCTTGTTATTATTATTATTTTCAATATTGTATATAATCGTACGTGTTCTTGATGCGTCAAGGCGAAATTTAATCTCCTCGAGGATAAACATTAAAGTCACTTATGTTCGATCATTTTTTCCCCATTCCACCCTTTCTCTCTCTCTTTCTCTCTCCCTCTCTCTATCAATCTATCTATGTATCTCTATCTCCATCTTTTATCTCTCCTACTCTCTCATACTCTTTCTTTATCTTTTGTTCTGCCATACCTGCGACAACGCGACGTATTAAGAGATGAAGAATTTCGAAGAAAACTATTCCGAAATAGTTTTCTTATTGAATGAACTTATTCTTGTTTGTTGTTCTTGTTGTTCTTTATTTTTTTCTTCTTATAAACGACGAACAAACTCTATCTCTCTGTCTCTCTCTCTTTCTCTTTCTGAATCTCTTCGATTTCATATATTTCATTTCATTTAACGAAATTCTTTCTACTTTGGTCGAACTTCTATTTGTTCCAAGTCTATACCCTCTCAATCTCCCTCCCTCCCATCCCGCCCTATCTTCTCCCCCTATCTATCCCCTTACACTCCTTCTTTTTTTTTCTTCGATAATAAAATACATATAACTTATATATATATATATATATATATATATATATATATATATATATATATCGGGATAGTGATGAATAGATATTATACGATTGTGCGCGACAAAATAATGTACATATTTTCTTCTTCGATTTTCATATAACTCAACTGTCTCTCCTTACGCGTTCACTATTGTAGGGGTCCCTTATGAAGAATATGTTCCTGTAATATAAATTTTCATTTCGTAGCTCCCTCCTCCTTCTCTCTTTTCTTTTCCTTTCTTTTCTTTCCTTTTTTCATTTACTTTTTTTTTTCTTTTCTTTTTTCCTCTCCTTCTTTCTTCCGCCCCCTTCCCTTTTACTTCTACTCCTACTCCTGTCCTATCCTATTCCTCCCACATCGCTCCTCTTTATCTCGTCTCAATTTAACGATATTGTCGACGAGTTTTTGTGACAGAATTTTATGATGGAGGAAAAAAAAAAAAAGAAAAAATAGGAAACTAAAAGATATTATCGAGAATAACTACATGATTTCTTTTCCTAATATCTCTTCGGATCAACGTTTATTTTAAGAACTGTGCGTTTATGTCTCTCTTTCTCTCTTATATGCGCGCGTATGTGTGTGTGTATGTATGTATGTTTGTATGTATGTATGTATGTGTGTATGTATGTATGTATGTGCGCATCGTTTATATACGATAAATAAAGTAAATAGATAAGTATTTATGTACTTATGCAATATATGTGCGATAAAATGTGTGCCCTTTTTATATTAAATAAAATGCAAAAAGGAAAAAAAAAGAAAACGTCGAAAGAACGTCGACGTTATTTTCGATCATGTTTCAAAGGTTTAATTAAATATATCGAATCACGATCGAATGAATATGTATACATACGTACGTACGTACGTACGTACGTATGTATGTATGTATGTATGTATGTATGTATGTATATATTTATGTGTTGAATATCACCGATGTTAGGATAAAGTCGACATTTATATATGTATGTTCTTCTTCTTCTTCTTCTTTTCTTCTTCTTCTTCTTAATTACTCATTGATAATAATGAAAATACAAAATGGCATTTATGATTATAGAACGAACAAGCGATAAAGTAAAAGAATATCGAGGAAATAAAAAAATAAAAAAAAAAAAAAAAAAAAAAGAAAGAAAAAATAAAAAAACAGAAACAAAAGAAGTGAAAAACAAAAACAAAAAAATTGGGATAAAACGCACGACTGCCAAGTACATTTTTAAATTCCTACTAAATCCATTTTAAACGTGCAAATACTAGAATATTATCATCCTTCTATAGTCAAATACGTAATATGTATTGCGTTTATATATATATATATATATAATAGTCGACTTATTCCTTCGTGAATTTGCTTAATCAAAAGGTTCGACAAAAAAGAAAAGGACAATAAAAAGAAAAAAAAAGCTAAAAAAAAAAAAAAAAAAAAAAAAAAGAAATAAAAAAAAAACTATGTCGAGCCATTTGTTTTTTTTCTATCTCTTCAAGTCTCGTTATAACATCCAACTGCAGGCTCGATTTTTTTTTTCTCTCTCTCTCTCTCTTTTTCTTGTGCTTTGACGTTAACACGGTTTGGTTTGTTGGCGCAAACGTAAATACATATATGACGGCCGAATTTAATCGAAATATATATATTATTTTTTCTTTATCATTCTTTCTTTCTTTCTTTCTTTCTTTCTTTCTTTCTTTCTTTCTTCACTTTACTCTCCCATTATCTTTCGTTTGATCTACGAAATTTTTCAATCTACGAAATGATGCAAGACTTTTCATAAATGCAAGCCATGCAATCAGTAGTATAATATTTATTCTTATCATAATCGCGTATTGGTCGACTCCTTTCGATTATCCCGAGAATCGTATACAGAGTCTAACGAGCACGAAAAGATATTTCATCTTTATATTCATCTTCATCTTCTTTCTTGTCTTTCTTCATCCACATTCGTTATCTCACTCTAAACACAAATCAAATGTAACCATGATCGAACCAAAAATGAATTCTTGACTCTGATAAACGTTGCCCGTTCAATAGCTTCATCATCATCAACACCATCATTATTATCATCATCATCAGCAGCAGCATCATGAGCATCATCATTATCATCATCATCATCATCATCATCATCATCATCATTATCATCATCATTATCATCATCATTTTCATCGTCGTCGTCGTCGTCATTATCATCACCGTCGTCATCGTCTTCGTCGTAATCGTCGTTTTCGTCAACGTCAACGTCGTATTCGTCATCGTCGTCATCATCATCATCATCATCATCTTCATTTTGTTAACGCTTAATATAGAATACGGAATTAACCTAATATAGTCCGCAGCCACGCAGATTATTGGCGATGATTACATCTGTAACCGCGTCGAACACAAATTGAATGTTATTCGTGTCGGTGGCACAGGTCATGTGGCAGTAAATCTCCTTCGTCGTAGACTTGTTTTTCGCTTCGAATTGCGCCTGAATGTAGGCAGCGGCGTCACTGTATTCCTGCGCACCTAAACGAAATGCAAAACAAAATTGTTAATAACAATTTAATCGTTATTTAAAGAGTTATCAATGTCCATATATTTATTATTTATATTTTTTTTTTTTACTTTTTTTTTTCTCCTCCCCTTTATACGAGACATTTACAAGACAAATCGATTAACGCCATCTTTTGAATTTTCTTTTTTTTTTTTCTTTTTTTTTTTTTTTTTGATTTTCTTGTTTTGTTTTTTTCTTTTTGTTTCAATTTAAGCGTCTTCAAACACTTAACGGAGTTCTCACCTTTTTATATTAATAATTATTTTTCTCAAATTTCCATTATTTTCGTATTAAATGATTAAATGATAAAAAGAATTTGTTTTCTTTAAGCCATCGACTAAAAAAATAATTTATTTCAAAAGCCAATCCGATTAACAACTCCTTAAGTACTCTAACGTAAATCGTTGGCAATGATGCAATCACGATGAAAAAAATCATCATTCGTATATTCTACAATGTTCATTTGTATTTATTTATTTTCAGGGGAATATTAAAAAGCAATTTAAATGTTACATCGTTGCATCTCTACACTTTTTCTCTTTTTATAGAAGTTAATCGATTTTGCCAAAGGTCTGCGGCTCTTATCATAATAAACAAACAAAAAAACAAAACAAAAAAACAAAAAAAACAAAAAAAAGAAATAAAAGAAAAAAAAAACAAATAAAAAGAAAGAAAAAAGAGAAGGAAAAAAAAACGAAGATTATTTTACCTGCATACTCCGGGAAGCAAATCGTCAAGGGAGACTTGCGTATCTTTTCCTCGAACAGATCCTTCTTATTCAGGAAAAGAATGATCGAGGTGTCGGTGAACCATTTGTTGTTGCAAATTGAATCGAATAACTTCAAACTCTCTTGCATTCGATTCTGGAAAAATAAATTCGTACGAGCTTACGTTTATCATCGTTTGTTTTCCTATCATTCGTTTTCGT
The DNA here is from genome assembly GCF_912470025.1 of Vespa velutina. Lineage (NCBI taxonomy): Eukaryota > Metazoa > Arthropoda > Insecta > Hymenoptera > Vespidae > Vespa > Vespa velutina. The sequence continues at coordinate 1,423,919 of NC_062201.1, forward strand.
TCGTTCGTTTTCGTTCGTTTTCGTTCGCTTACTTATCTATTCTCAAAAAGGTTGAACAACGATACACATGCGATTATACGTGATTATACCTAATGCACTATGTAAATATACACACACGTATATATATTTATGATATAATTATATAATAGTATATATATATATATGTGTGTGTGTGTGTGTGTGTATTATGCACGCATGTATCTATTGTCTATCACATATTTTATTTCCATTATAATCGAATTTTGAATTTTATTTTTTTTTTATTTTTGTTTGTTTGTTTGTTTGTTTGTTTTTTTTTTGTTTAATTTAAGCATCTTCAAACACTTAACGGAGTTTTCACTTTTTATATTCATAATTATTTGTCTCAAATTTTCATTATTTTCGTACTAAATGATTAAATGATAAAAAGAATTTGTTTTCTTTAAGCCATCAAATAAAAAAATAATTCTATTTCAAAATTTGACACGTATGAAAATAAAAGATACTTGTGAGTATTCAGTATGCACGTGTAAGCATCCTCTTGAAATTAAATCAACGACACTTCCCACGTGCAATGACCTTAACAATTGATCCCCATACTTCTTCTTTTCTAATCTTTATACGTCCAAGTGTCCGTTATCTTACAAAATGAAAAATGCTTCGTGATAAAGGATAGTAACTTGATCTTGATCGAGCTGCGGACGAACGCGAATGTATTTATTCGATTCTTTTCTTCTTCTTCTTATTCTTCTTCTTCTTTTCTTTTTCTTTTTTTCTTTTTTATCTTTGTTCAAAAGATTATTGCGAGAAAAATTCGCTGTACAAAAAATGATACTTCACGTAACGAAGGAAAGAGAAAAATTGAATATTTCTCTTCGAGTGAATATATATTATTCGATTCTTATTTTCTTTTTTTTCTTTTTTTTTTCTTTTTTTTTTTGTTCAGAAAATTATGCAAAAATTTGTCGTAAAAATTCTCGACTCTCAATAAAAAAAAAAAAGAAAAAAAAAAGGAAAATATTTTGATACACAGAGAAATATGTTATTTGTTTCCTTTTTTCTTTTTTTATTGGTTAAAAAATCATGCAAGAATTTCTTTTTAAAAATTAATATTCTTCGCAATTGAACGGAAGAAAAAGTAGGAAACACAATATGTTTTACAATGGTGGAACGTAATCGAGTTGAGCTTGATCAAGTGGCACGGACATATTTGATTTTTTTTTTCTTTTTTTTTTTTAAGAAAATTGTGCGAGATTTATCCGTAAAAATTGCAATTTTTGGATAAACAATAAATTTACCTTGACTTTCTTTTAAAAGATATTTTCGACTAAAAAATATTATCGTTTCAATCTCCATTTTTTTTTCTTTTTTTTTTTTTTCTGGAAAAATGTCAAACTTGCACATAAATTTAATTCGATCGTCTCTTCAATTGATATTACGTTAAATATCACGTTATTCGTAATAATAATTTTGAATGATCAACGTAAATTCTTCACTTAATTACATCGTAAGAAACGTAAATGACGATTACTCGTGTAAGAATATGATTCTCAATAAATTTAGATGAAAGGGAATGCATTGAATAATTTAATCTTACCGTAGTCTCATCTTCGTGCAAGACCTGATCATATTCGGACATAGCGACGCAAAAAATAATCGCTGTAACATCCTCGAAGCAATGTATCCATTTTTTACGTTCGCTTCTTTGTCCACCCACGTCGAACAATCTGTAAGAAAAAAAAAAAAAAAAGTAAAAAAATGAGAAAAGAAATTAATAAGGATTGATTAAAGATCATGAGATTGAGAGAGAAAAAAAAAAGATAAAGAAAAAGAAAAAAAGAAAAAAAAAAAAAGAAAAAACAAACAAAACACGAAAGAAATTGAGACGTTCGAAAAAAAAAAAAAAGATTTTATTTTACATCAGTAACGAACAGACGAATGGATTAAAATTATTGTCGGCGAATGATTCATCATTTAACACGGTCATTCACAATACACAACGTTACGTGTTCATATCTAGCAACGTCATAGCCGGCCGAGATTATGAGAATGAGCAAGCACATTGAAACGTCTCTCAGTGATTAATAATCTTATTGATTTTCTTTGACGCCAAAAGAAAGAAAATAATTCTTTTAACTTTCTTGGTCCAAATTGTATCTCGACATTTATATTCGATTACATTCTATATATATATATATATATATATATATATATATATATATATATATATTAGGAGGACCGGAAAGTAATGTCGTTTCTGCGCATGTCAATATTTGATTGTGATTAAAAATAAAAACTTGTTAAAAATGTATTCGTTTGAATTTAATTTAAGATAGCGATATTACTTTCCGGTCCACCTAATATATATATTTATTCTTCAAAATAAAAATGTGAAAATCTACTTACTTGAAATTAAGGTTTTTGAATGAGAAATGGACCTCAACGATACCAGTCGTTTTAACTCGAGTCCTCAATATGTCCTGCTCCGTTGGTTGGTAGTCTTTTGCACCTAATCGATCCAAGTCGTCTAGGAAGCTATACAAAGAATCAATTTTTGTAAGGTACTATCGAACGGATTTAATATGAAAGATAGTAAATATATATATATATATATATATATATATATATATATATATATATACGTCTGTAGACCGAATAATAATCCGTAGGATTATATTCTTAGAAAATCAAAGGATATCCTTATATATACATATATATTGTATAAATCCATCATATATCGAGAATGAATCTTCTTTTGACAATAAGAACCATAAAAGACGTACTAGTATTATATTCAAAAGAATAATCATCGAGATATTCTTCGTCAGATGAATGAAAGATCAAGATTTCCTTTTTTTCAACGTTAGAAATAACTTTGAATAACCAATTTTTACTATTCCTTTCTTTTCTACAATAGAAAAAGGAAATAAAAAAAAAAAAAAAAAAAAAGAAAAAAAAAATAAAACTACTCTGTTTGTGACATTTCAAGAATACTATTTACCATGAGAAAGTGCGTTCTAGTATAATATAATTTCATATTCGATTTGATAAAAACTTTAGATGATAACGAAAACGAGTTCGTTAACGTCTGATAGTTTGTCGTTGATGTGCGTTGAGGGTAAAATAGTCGATCGAAGCCAAAGTTGTTCGATATACGTGTATATATATATATATATATATATATATATATATATATATATATCTATGTATATATATATATATATATATATATATATATATGTATATATATACGCATGTATGTAGTAGCATAATAGTCGCGTGCTAGGGCGCGGCTCGCAACAAGTAGCCGAAGAATAAGCAGATAGTACGAAAGGAGAACTTTGATGGTTACAAGTTTATAACTAAAGATAAATCTTCGTAAGACGAGTATCTATAGATTTCAGTGTGATAAAAGGGTGTTAATAAAAAATGTCGTAAAAGTCGATTGCGTAAGAGAAAAGGAAAAGAAAAAAGATATTTATAAATATTTTGATATCCGACGAGACAGAAGTCGAGTTTCTTCGATTTAAAAGAAAAAAAATCTCACGATCATATAAATTTTAATTCATTATCGAATAAGCCTATGTTACATAATATATATATATATCGTATAAGTGTAAATCTCGTGTATAAAAGTCTTCCGTAGAATCATTTGGAAAATTTATGTGTGTATATATATATATACACACGTCCGTCGCCAACATATATATATATATATATATATATATATATATATATATATATATATATATATATATATCAGGATTTGGAGGTTATGTACATGAGAAAACCCTTGCAGCGCCATCTTCGTGGTTTATTCGCCATATTTCATGGCCAGCCGACGGCTACTCTCGATGGGGAGAAGAGAAAAATAATTCTATGTCGTCGATGCAATTTATCCCATATGGATCTTTTTTTCTTTTTCTTGTTTATTCCTTTCCCCTCCTTTTTTTTTTTTTTATTATGAGAAAAAACTAAACAATAAAGAAAAGAAACTTGACGATCGAGTAAATGGAGGGAAAGCTGGTAAAAACAAAGAGGAGAACAAGAATGAACAAAAAAGAAACGAGGAAGAAGAAAAAAAGAACTAAGGTTGGGGTGAGATGGGGTAGGAATGGTTATAATGGTGGTGGTGGTGGTGGTGGTGGCGATGGTGATGATGATGATGATAGTGATGGTAGTAGTAGTAGGGGTGAGATGGTTCAAAAGGATAATAAAGGAAGGGTTTGAGACGGACATGAAGACATGCGTGGTTAAAAGGAGAAAAGGACCTAGAGGTCGCCGGTGTCTGGGGATTTGGATGATAAAACTTGGATACGTAGGAAAAGGGTGAACAGAGAGGGAGAGAGAGAGAGAGAGAGAGAGAGAGAGGAGAGAGTGGAAGAAGAAGAAGGAAGAAGTTTCGTCGTCGTTGCCAGCCATCCTGTCTGTTCTTTTTCTTTTTCTTTTTCTTTTCCTTCTTATTCCTCTTTTTTTTCTTTTACTTCTACTTCTTTACTTCTACTTCTTTCTCCCTTGAGGGGTAAGCTTTAGATTTTTGTAGAAGTACGAGAAAGAGATAGAAAGGGAATGAAAGGTAGAGATAGACAGATAGATAGATAAATAGATAGATAGATATATAGATAGAAATATAGAGTGAGAGTG
>NC_062201.1:1431041-1436041 GCF_912470025.1 Vespa velutina
GAAGAAGAAGAAGAAGAAGAAGAAGAAAAAGGTGAAGAAGAAAAGAAGAAAAAGAATAAGAGATAAGAAACGTAATTCTTTTTCGTTGGTATAAAAGATCACGCGAGCTTGACCGAGATGAATTTGAAACGCGAAGAAGCGTTGTAAAGTTCGCGAAGGATGACAGATCGATTTCACTGAAATTTTAACGAAGTCGCGTTAGAGAGAGAGAGAGAGAGAGAGGGAGAGAGAGAGAGAGAGAGAGAGAAAAAAAAAGGGAGAGAGAGAGAGAGAGAGAAAGAAAGAGGGAGAACTAGTTGGCTACTAGCTAGCTAGCTAGCTAGTTATCTAGTTCGGCGCCTTTCAGTCTACACGTACGGCCTGTTTCTTCTCTTATTTTACGACGAACAACGATTATTACGAGTATTACGACTACGACGATTACTTTGGCTCGAACTATGACAATTATGACAAATTCGTCTATATAAGCTTTAGCACATATAATTTTTCACAATTTTCGTAATATTATATTATATAAATAATGTATAAAATAAAATAATTAATATAAAATATAAAATAATATAAAATAATTATATTATAAAATATATATATATATATATATTTATATTATTATAAATAATACTAGTGCATCATTATATGATATTATATTATATCTTATATTAGTATATTACGATATTAGTATATCTAAATATACATATATATATATATATATATATATATATATATGATAATATTATATTATATAAATAATATATAAAATAAAATAATTAATATATAATATAATATAAAAAAATATAAAACAATATAAAATAATTATATTATAATATATACATATGCATGTTTATATATACACATATTTAGATATATTAATATCTAAAAAACAATCGTATAAAACAATAATAAAATGTTTATACACGAATGAATTGTTATAACAAAATTCACGATTATATCGTTCGAACGTTATTTCGTTAAACATTAGTATATTACCATAACGTAATATTATTTATTTCAGTATATATATATATATATATATATATATATATATATATATATATATATATATATATATATAAAGTAGTAAAGTGAATATAATATACAGATTTAAAGTCCACTTACTATTTCGCAGAATCATTAAGTTGATATTCATTGCTCCTTCCAAAACATCCTTGGACACCGCTATCGGTCCAAAGCCTCTTCATGGCCATTAAAAGTTCTTCGCTAAATGGCTCGGTGTCCTCCATTCGTTGGATAACGTCGAAGACCATTTTTGCGTCAGTCTGAAAATATAAAGTATACGTTAAACGTAAAATATATATATATATATAATATATAAATATATTAGAGGTAAAATTTTATTTTTTCTTCCCTATGAAGGATTTCGGTAGGTAGGTAGATAGGTAGGTAGGTAATAGGAAAAAGATAAAAATAAAAAGAAAAAAGATAATAAAAAGAAAATATATATGAAACTAAGTCAAACGCAGTTAGTAAGTATTATATATTGTCATTAATATATATCGAAATCAAATATGATGGTTCTCATTCTCTATTTAGGAAACGATGAAACAACCATATCCCATAGCTCCTTATCAATTCATATTCATCTTGAGTTAGCCAGAGATAAAGATAGAGATAGATAGATATATATATATATATAGAGAGAGAGAGAGAGAGAGAAAGAGAGAGAGAGAGAGAAAGAGAGAGAGAGAGAGAGAGAGAGAGAGAGAGAGAGAAAGCATCTTAAACAAGCATTACTCCCTAGTGTAATATTTCATTGCTGAAATATTAGACTCCTGACGTTTCTGATTCTAACAAGAAATAAGATTGTTATTGAGATATGAGGTCTCTATGGAAGGTTAAATAATCTCTTATTTCTTTTTCTTTGAAAAAATTTTTAACTAGCAGAAAGATGTAATAAAGAGAAAAGAGAGAGAAGGAGAGAGAAAAAGAGAGAGAAAGAAAGAGAGAGAGAGAGAGAGAAGCTTTTTTGAACTTCATTCCCGTTGATATGCCTGGGGCTATATAAAACTTATTCTGGGTTGTACACCTACGTTCCTAAATAAGAACAAAATTCTAATCTTTTATCAAGAGAAAAAGACTTTGAAAGTCTTTTGATAAAAAATTCTTTCTTTCGAATGAAAGTTAAAAGATAAGGGATGGGAGTGTGGAAATGAGGGAGAGAGAGAGAGAGAGAGAGAGGACAAGAATTAATAAAATCGTGTGATCGTTCACATGCTTAGAACAAATCATCATTATGTTATTATTATTATTATTATTATTATTATTATTATTATTATTATTATCATTATCATTATCATTATCATCATTCTTTTTCTTTTTTCTTTTTTCTTGTTCATTTTCTTCGTTAATATTAGGTACATTTTGGTACTCTCTTCTTCGATTTAACGCTGAATGCCTCCTTCATAAGATAATCGTCGAACCGTGGCAAATCGCATGCAGGATGGTGCTTAACGGCTTGCTCTTAGAACCAAGGCCAATCTCGAGTACGTTCGTTTATTATGTTATGCTCCCTTAACTAAGTATAATCGTTATCGCACTTTCCACGACTACTTATTTTTCTTCCTAACACACGCACACACACACACATACTCTCTCTCTCTCTCTCTCTCTCTCTCTTTTGAATTAAATCGATTTCATAAACAATTCAATTTTTCCATTATTATTGTAATAATAATTAGATAATTGATTTGTTATTATATTGTATGATTTATATTATTAATTATTACGTTGATATATCGTTTGAGAGTATTCATTTAAATCAAGAAAACTCACTCTATTACTTTAAAATATTAAATCATATTATATTTTTAATATAATGATAAGATAAATATTTCTATCTATAATTTATTTGAAAAATTATATTCTCTATCAGATTTTTCCTTCATTGAAAATATAATAACAATGAAGTAATTAATTTATTATTCTGTCATAATGAATTATTATTTGTCGATATATCGTTGTTACATTTCAAGAATACGCGCATGTAAATGAAAATCAGAGCAATGCTTTATTGTATCAAAAAAAAAAAAAAAAAAAAAAAAAAAAAAAAAAAAAAAAAAAAAAAAACAAAAAATCACATTACGTTTCTAAAAGAAAGACAAAACAATTATTTCTATTATAATTGATTTCGCAGAATTCAATTCTATATTAAAATTTGTCCATCATCGAAAATGCAATCAAATTGATCGATTTTTTATTCTGTAACTTTAAATTATTAACACTGTTGTTACATTTCAATAGTACGTACGTAAATATGTAAATTGAAACGAGAAAATTTCGCGTTAATATTTTTCTTTTTTTTTTTTTTTTTTTTTTTTTTTTTTTTTTAAATATCGAATCATATTATATTTCCGAAAGAATAACGCGATGAACGATTCCATTACAAAATTTTTCACATTACGTAGATCGTTTAGATTTATCACGTAGATCGAAACGAACGATTATCGATCATTTAACGAGAATTATGTATACGAACGATGTAATGCGTTACATAAATATGGATTTGAATATAATATAGGTAAAAGAAAGGAAAAAAAAAGGAAAGAAAAGAGAGAGAGAGAGAGAAAGAGAGAGAGAGAGAGAAAAGATATACAAGTAGCAATGAAAAAAATCTTAAGTATCCGTCTACCAATCAAAGTTCTAGTCTCGACCAACCCCTATACATTTAAAGCCTCCCCATCCCTCGACTTTCCTCGAGCGCGCAACAACGCTCGTGAATGATGCCAAGCCGGTGGGGTTAATTATTTTCTCACCTGTTGCGGCTCTTATACGATTGTCATCGCTCGACATCGTTACTTTACTCGAGCGTGATATTTTAATTGACTTTTAAAACCGCGTCGATTAACTGTGTACCTATACGGGGATGGGCCAAACGTTTTCAAGTTGGATAAAATATTCCTAGGTTTGTAGTTTAAAAATCTGCTAAATAAAAAAAATATATATATATATATTTTTTTTTTGTTTTTGAAGAAAAGAAAAAAGAAATGGTTTAATCTGAAACGTTTTGAAAAATATTAATTTGATTCTTCGAAATCATTTAGAAACTTTTTGCCCATCCTGTGTACGTATGTGTGTGTGTATGTGTATACATACATCTACACATAAATTTATGTATGTAAAAAAATATATAAACATAATTTCAAAGTTTTTGTGTAATGTATATGTACTTATATGATATAATATCAATTATTATTATTATTATTATTATTATTATTATTATTATATTATTATTAAAAAAAGATTCACACATAAATCCTTCTTATTACAACTTTACATACCTCTCTCTCGTTGGTCGAGAAATTTAATCCGAGTGTTGGCATCGCTCTGAGAATAGCAACGAGTGATTGTATCGTGTTGCTATAAACGACGGGTCTGTACTGTTTGAAGTCCTCTGGCGTAAAACCGCTTTCGTGAATGATTCTGAAAGAAAAAGATAGAGAATGAAAAAAAAAAAACAATATATATATATATACATATATATATATATATATAGCACGGAAGAACAAAAATAGGATGTTTGTTTAACAATTAAATGTGTTTATTTGTGAATCTGCATACGTTATTAGAACTTATCAATATAAAAAAATTATAACATACATATTTGATAGTTAACACCAAAAGAAACATTGTTTTTTTTTTTTTTTTTTTAAATTTATTTATATATAACAATTTTTTTATTACTAAATATATATATGATAATATTTATTTAAAATGTGTATATAAAATAATTATTTATCAATAAAAAATATATTTATAAACGTTGTGTGATCGGATAAGAAAAAAAAAAAAAAAAAGAAACAGAAAAATACAATTGAAAGGAATACTAACCGTTATAGTCAGAAATATTAGGAATACTAATCGTTAATAGGCAAAGTAAAATTTTAATCTTTTTTTTTTGTTTTGTTTTCTTTTTTATCTTTTTCATCTTTTTTTTAAATCAAATTTCTTATCAATTCTATTTTCATATAAATTTCATGAAGCCA
>NC_062201.1:1441041-1451147 GCF_912470025.1 Vespa velutina
CCGATAGAAATGTCTGTATAAAAAAGAAAAAAAAAATGCATACGCACAACACACACGGACACACACAGACACACAGACACATATAGACAGCACCCTCATCGATATAATAAAAGATCAGTTATAAAAAGGATTTCTCGTTGGGAATATCTATCAACTCGTTAAATGTTACACAATATCTATATATCTATGTATTTATATATCTACGCACGTAAGATTGTTATGTCATAGGTCAATATTTTTTTTTCCACCCTTTCCATTTCTCATTTTATTCATTATCTTCATCTCCTTCTTCTTCTTCTTCTTATACCTTTTGTTCTTTGCAATCGAAGGTTGATTGTTTCTTAAAAGTTCAATTTTTAAAAGGTCGTTTGTTTTAAACTTGCATGCAATGTTATTTGAAATATGTATAATTCGCAAGAATGATGTTATCATCGAATTCCGAGAATTGACTATCGCTTACCATCGAACAATCATGATTTACGATATATATATATATATATATATATATATATATATATATATATATATTTAAATGTAACTGTGAAAGCTGTAACGTCACGTTAACGTGTAATTGTCTAGCGACTCCCCTAACGTTAAATGTTTCACGAGACGACGCTCTTTCGTTCTACCTCTCGTATTTTACGAGCACGAGGAACATTAACAGTAAGAGAATTTAACGAGCTAAAACGAAAATTTCAACGAGTCGAATAGCATAGCGACTGACTAACGAATTTAACGTTTAATGTGCACACACACACACACACACACACACATATATATATATATATATATATATATATATACATAAATTCATGTACAATATCTTACTTGCATGTGAAAAAGGATTGATCGATATAATCGTTAAAACTCATATTCCTATTCTTTTAACATATAATATCTATCTACAGAGTTTATTTATGTATATATGTGTACGTATGTACGTATGTATGCATTTACTTATATACATACGAATTTAGCGTATGTAATACGTAACGTGGTTTATTGTAAGGAACATTTCTTTTTTTTTTTTCTTTTTTTTTTTTTTTTTTTTCTTTTTTTCTCTCTTTTTCTTCATCTTTTTTCGAAATGAGAAGTAATAAAAGAATAAGGAGAGAAGTTATAACACAAGGAGGTCATTCAGATCGCGTGTTGATGTACTGTGTGCTAAGAATATACATATATACATATATGTATATATATATATGTATATATATATTTCGTACACCTGTTTTTTAAGCAAAGATGACGACAATGAGACGACAGTAAAAAAAAAAAAAAAAAAAAACGAAAATTTTTAGTTAATCTAATAAAGTTCAAACGAATTCTATCTCATCCAAAGTGATCTTACTTTTGCTTTATATATATATAAATGTAAAAAAAAATTCTAAAAAAAAAATTCTAAAAAAAAAAAAAAAAAAAAAAAAAAAAAAAAAAAAAAAAAAAAAAAAAAAAAAAGAACGTGATAAATTTTATGACGACAGAAGTGACGAATAAGTATTGAAAGTTATGAAATCTCTGGTCAATCGTTTATCTAATTATTTCACGGATACGTTCCCTTGCGGAACGACTTTTTGCACAACGAATCCATTTACGTTGGGTATATAAAAGAAGATAAAGATAACTCGTGTTAACGTAGTAAAACTCTCGTAAGATTGTGAGTATAGTGTTAATGTTAATTACTACCACCATTTCGAAAAAGGGAAAAGCCAACTATCGTCGTCTTATCTTTAATAGCAAAGCCAATGACCTTGTCGAGAATAGAAAGAATCGATCTGTTTCGTCGAGTTAACGTTTTAAGAATACTAATTTTCTCCATGATTTCTCTCTTTCTCTCTCTCTCTTTTTATATATATATTTTTTTTTTCTTCTTTTTTTATGTCTCTATCTCTATTTTTCTTTTTTCTAAAAAAGGAGATCGTTCGTACGCAACTACATATTCGAATGATCGAGACTTAATTGGCGAGCTCTTAAAATGTTGCGAAATTGACTCTTCTGATCTTACGAGAGAATTTTACTTGCAGGTTCATTTATTTTCAAATTCGTGTCGATTAGACTTATGTAGAATTAGATTTTCATGTTAAAGATGGCGCAACGGTGTCCCACAATTTGTGTGTTTGTTCCACGTTCGGCGATCATCGTTAAGTCGTTGATGATTACGAGACAGATAGATGGATAGAGAGAGAGAGAGAGAGAGAGAGAGAGAGAGAGAGAGGGAGAGAAAAGGAAAATAAAGGATATACGATGCGTTTTTTACATGCCGGAGCACTATTAATCGGATGGAAATACATGGTACATAAGAAAGAAAGAGATAGAGAGGGAGATACAGATAGAAAGAGAGAGAGAGAGAGAGAGAGAGAGAGAGAGAAAGAGAAAGAATAACACACGGCGTCGAGAGAATGACGTCACCGGTTACATCAATAAACAGGACCCACATTTCGCAACTGTAATATCTTCCTTGGTATTTCCTAGTCCTGCTCTCTCTCTCTCTCTCTCTCTCTCTCTTTCTATCTACCTATCTATCTATCTATCTATTTATCTATCTATCTATCTATCTATCTATCTACATATCTATCTATATTTCTCGCTCTTTTCACATTCAATATTTCTAAATTGCTTTAACTATAATTTCGTAACGTCTCATATTTTCACATTTAGACATTAATTTAAATTAATCATCTTAAATGTATTTTCATTTATATTTGATTCATCTCTCGTTTATCTTTTCTTTTTTTCTTTTTTTTGTTTTCTTTCTTTTTTCTTTTTCTTTAAACGTACTTCCAAGAAAAATAATATCTAATAAAATCAAATTAATTAATTTTACAAATATAAATAAATAAATAAATATATATATATATACATACATATATATAGATATTGACGAAAATATAAATGGTATCTCTTTATTGCATGTAGTAGTACATTAGAACTAAAAATAAATGATGAAAAATGAACGACCTTGGGTCTCGGTCATCTTTATACATCCAAGTCTCTATAACTGTCGTTGTCAATGTAAACTCAGAAGTAGAATCATGTCGGGGAATGAAAATCGATTGAGGGAGTTACGATAAAAACGTCGTCGTGGTCAGTGCTTCTACCATATTTTCGAAGGTCGTTTTCTTCGAGATAAATTGTAACGAACGATAACATGGGCTTTAGAACGTCAGCGACCGATCGAAATTGGCACGGTGTCAATGTTGGAGAAAACGATATCAGCTCTCGGCGAGCCCGACGGGAACATTTTTGTCGGGACGGAAACTTTTAAACTTTCATCCTCCTTCATTCCACCCAATATCACCCCACCTTTCCTCATCTCCTCTCCCTTTAAACTATAACACGAAGAAAGAAAAATAGAAAGAAAGAGATAGATAGATAGATAGACAGACAGACAGACAGAGAGAGAGAGAGAGAGATAGAGATAGAGAGAGAGAGAGAGAGAGAGAGAGAGAGAGAGAGAGAGAGAGAGAGAGAGAGGAAATGAGTGAGGGGAGTGTCGAGATATCGTAGCACGTGGAAATGACACATGGCAACAGTATGCGACCATTTTCTTTATGGCCTCGAAAGTTCAACTTGAGTATAATAATAATAATAAAATATACAATAATGTTATTAACAATATAGCATAATATATAATTTATTATAATATAGTATAATATATATATATATATATATATATTAATATTTATATTAATATTTATATATAATTATATATAAATTTCTATTATTTTTATAGCTTATATTTTTATATATAGATTAATATTATATATACATAATTAATATATAATTTATATTTATATTAATATTTATATATAATTATATATAAATTTACATTTATATTAATATTTATATATAATTATAAATAAATTTATATTTATATTTAATATTAATTTAATATACAAATAAATTATATTTAAGAATGACTTTTTCTTCTTCTATTTCTTTTTCCTTTCTATTCCTTTCATCTAAACGTAATATCTTTTTTAATTATATAATAGACGCGCACGTTTGACATTCGAAAAAGAAAAAGAAAAAAGAAATGTAAATATAATATAAATAAAAATTTTCATTGCTAGAATAATAAAAAATGAATAAAATGCAATTCGATCGTTATACCCCCTATATAAAATTCGTAATAATAACTTTTTATTATTTTATTTAACATCACGTCCGATCACGTATCTATCATTCAGAATAAAATCTGTTTGATATTCGAAAGGAATAAATGATACGTACTAACTACACATTGACAATATTGTATGTATTATATATTGCTGATGAAAATGATAAGGAAAAGAGAAAAAGAGAAAGTAAATAAAATAAAAACGAAAGAAAATAACAGAAAGAAATGAAAATTATAGTTAAACGTAGAGAACAATGGATATATCTGTACCGTTTATCAGATAAGTAATAATAACACGACAGTGCAGACAGAAGTCTCACATTCAACTGTATGCACTATAAAGAGAGAGAGAGAGAGAGAGAGAGAGAGAGAGAGAGAGGGAGAGAGAGGGAGAGAAAGAGAGAGAAAGAGATACTTATCAGGAAGAAGTTTGCTAACACATTGTCTCCGAGCGAAGGAAACTCATCTTAACGTGAACTCATCGGAAAGTTAGACTCTTTACGAGCGGAATACTTCGTGAATCTCATATGTTCATGAATTTCATGAACGTCCTATGAACTACGAAAACGACTATGACAACGGGAGGATAGTAATAGTAGAAGTAGCAGTAGTAGTAATAGTAGTAATAGTAGTTATAGTGGTAGTAGTGATAAAAGCTAGTTTCATCCATGGACTTTATAAGATAAAGTTGTAAAGTCAGAAATGTGATTGGTAATTCGGTATTGCGTTCAATATTAGGAGAATGATAAACTGGAGCAGAAAGTAATCGATATATAGTACGAAAAAAGATAATCGATATATATGTATATATATATATTATCAAAATAAAATACTAGATGTTATTATACGGTATATGGAATTTTTTATTTGCTATTTTTTGTTTTTATTTCTTTTATTTGGTCTCTAATAAAGTTATTAACTATATTGCAATTTCATATAAATTCCAAGTATTGTCTGTATATCTGTATTGTTTAAATCCGATTGTTACGAATTTAATTATTATTTTATAGAATATTTTAATTATTATAAATATTTAATCTTGTCGTATTATATTTAATTGTATATAAAAATTATTATTATTATTATCATTATTATTATTATTATTATTATTATTATTATATAATTTATATGTTAATGTATATATATATATATATATATAATATATTTTTAATAATATTTAAATATAATAATTAAAGTATATGCGTTATGTTACTATACAAAAAAAAAAAAAAAAATTAACAAATAAAAATAAAAGAAAAATATTACTACGCGTACTCGTATAAAATTAAATATATTATAAGTAATAAGATAATTTTCTTTTTCTTTTTTTTTTTTTGTCGATATACGTTATACGGAGTAGGTATTATTATGTTATACAAGATTAACATAAAAATAAAATAACATATAAAATTTATTTAATATAATGATTGCTAACTTTTTAATAAATATAATAGAACAAGCGCGTGGTTTGACGATTTATTACAATAAACTTGCGATTACTATCAATGTTAAAAATTATATCATCTCGTGCTCGTTCATCACGAGAAACGACAGGAAACTAATCTCTTAAATACATAGAAGACGTCGTTTGTTGGTGAACGTCGCATATATATTCCAAAAAGGAGAGAATCAAGAGGACTGACTTTGGCAAGCATACGAGAGAAAGACAGAGAGATGAAGGGAGATGGAGAGGGAGAGGGAGAGGATGGGAAAGAGTGAGAGAGAGAAATGGACGAGAGGTAACACGGAAGTCGTAGATACGTAAGAGGAACAGCATGCCATTGGCCAAGCGAGTATACTTCGTCGCCTACGTCTGTATTTACTATGCAAACGTTCAGTGCTTCCGAGACTGGCGCTAAGATTCATCGGACATGTTTGTGCCAAATGCACCGGCACGCTCGTACTACTAAATAATACGACAAATGTGTCATGATACACACACACATACATATATACATATATATATATATTATAATATGTTAGTTTTTAAAAATTCAAAAATTAAAAAAAAAAAGAAATATTAAATCTAAATATTTTTCTATGACAGTAATATATATGACTAATATGTATATTATATATATATATTATATATATATATATAAATTAAATAAAGATATTAAAAATAAAATTGAACATCGTTTAATTTCAATAATTGATAATTGATAATTAATAATTAATATTATTTAGTTAATTGAGCGATACAAAAAATGTTATATACAAATAATACATAGGACATATCAAATCTTTCATATTTATTTGTCGTTCTTTCACGATAGCGAAGATTAAAATTAGAAAATATATAGATCTTTGTTTGAATATTTTATTTCGATCTATTTTATATAAGCTCCGTGAAATTTCATCCATTCGAATCTTTTAAAGATTTAAAATCTTAATTATGGATTATATCTGTATTTTTTCTTTTTTTTTTTTTAGAACGCGTGCGAAGACATAAGTTCATTCAACTATTGACATAGTTTTTCTTGGACCGTTCATTAACGATCTATCGTGAATGTTCCGATGATCGATAAAGTTTATATTAAAAATTTGTATATTTATTATTTTTACGATAAATTACAAATTAATAAAATTTCGAATCTCTTAACGAAAATTTAATAATTTAAGTATTCAAATTTATCAGAAATTTGATTATTCTCGATTTAATAGGAAAGTTCACTTAATATAATATTAAACGATCAATCATCGATCAATAATTATTTATCGTTTAATCATTCATTATCGATGGTCTAACACTCAACGAAATATAGATTTCTTTTTAAAAAGGGATGATTCTTTTGAAAGAATTTTGACTTTTTTTTCTTCCTCTTTATTTTTTTTCTCTTTTTATTTTTGTTCCTTTGGCTTGATCTTTTCCTTGCTCATTTTTATTTTTTCTCGAATATTATATCGAAGCTAGCTTTTTGATTATCGCAAAAAGAAAAAACAAAAATATATATATATATATACACATCGCACCATACTGGTTGTTCTTCTCAGCTCGTAGGCTGAATTAAAAGTAGTGAGGGATGAAGTGGAAGAGGAGATGGAAGAGGAGGTGGAGGAGGAGGTCGACTCGTTAATTCGGTCCCTATCGTCGAGGAACACTCAATTAAGTCGTCGGCACGACCACCGACGACGTTGTTAGGGCAACGCTTCGTCGGTACTCCGTATTCTCGAGAAAGAAGCTAACGTCGAGTTCTCTTTTTTATTTTCTTTCTTTTTTTCTATCTTTTTTTTTCTCTTTTATATATATATATATATATATATATATATGTGTGTGTGTGTACATATACAAAAATATATGTATATATATAAAGTAAAAAAGTACGTATATAAATGTTCATTATACGTGTTCTAATTTTATTATATTTTTTTAATTATATGTTACAATTCGAATATACTTTTTAATAATATAATAATTGTTTTATATTTATAAAAAGTTGTATGTAATTAAAATATATTGTATACATGCTTATATATATATATTTTTTATGTTATATATATATATATATGCATATGTTTTTAAAGCACATGTTATACACACATATTATAATTTATACTTATAATAAAATTATAATATAATAATATTGATATATAATTTATAATTTTTTTTACCGAAAAAGAAAATCGTGTCACGGAGAGAGAGAGAGAGAGAGAGAGAGAGAGAGAGAGAGAGAGAGAGAGAGAGAGAGAGTAGAAACGAAAGAAAATAAATATAATAATAATAATAATAAAAAAGAAGAAAACAAGTAAATTTCTCGTAAAATATTATTATAAATGAAGGATGGTTAATGGAAAAAAGGAACTTGCAATAATGTTCAATCGGACATTGGCCCCTTCATATTGTATATCGAGCTTAGGCTTGTTGCGCCTGCCTTCCTGCTTCACGTTGCCTTTAATTTCCGGTACACTTGTCGGATTAAAACTATAGACCTCTTCCGAACACCCTCGCGAACGTCATCAATTAATATTTACCAATGACGAATATATATATCGTGCGCATATTAGTATGCGCAAGCGCACGCGCACGCGCGATCCATTCAGATAATCCCGATGAACGTGCTCGTTAACGTCACGCGAACATTTTCTTCTTTCTTTCTTTTTTTTTTCTTTTTCTTTTTCTTTTTCTTTTTCCATTTATACGACATTTTATTTTTGCTTTTATTTGTTTCTTAGTCATGTCATTTCTCGATCGTACGGACAATTATGTCGAGGAACATTTAAGTATTCATTTGAGTATTGATATATATATATATATATAGATTTTCTTTTTATTCTTTTTCTTCTTAACGATACTATAACCTCGTTATAAATAAGACAAAAAGGCAATTTAATAAGGCTGTAAAAAATATATATGTATATATATTTTTTTTTTTTGTATAAATTTCACAATGTATTAAGGTTGTTTATACAGTTATAATGTATAATAATCGGGATAAAAGAAGATCGTTTGTAATTACTATTAATTGCAATAATTATGCTATTCTTGATGGTTCATTTAGTCTAATCGTATTCATAATTATAATAATAAGATAATATTAATTACGTGAGATATAATGTAATATTTGTAATTGGAGTGACGAATGTAAAAAGAAAAAAAAAAAAAAAGAAAAAAAAATGAGCTTGCGACTTTATTAAATGATAGATTATTTTTCTAATTGGATTAATAGATATAAGAATAGCTTGTAATAATAAGAACAAGATAATAAAAAAAATGTACACGACGATGACAACTTTACTTTCGTTTTTCTTTTCTTTTTTCATTATAAAAATATTATATAAAAAGGAAAAAGAAAAGAAAGGAATATATAACGTCACGGACTTTTTATTACTGTCGCGAAAAAGAATTTCACGATTGCCTGTTATTTCGGTATATAAGATTTATCAGATTGTATCAAGTGGAAAACTAAATGTAAATAATTTAAGAGGGGAACTCGAGAAAAAAATGTTTCTTCAAAAAAGCAAAGAATGTAGTAAATATACATGCAAATATGCGAGTTATTTCATCGCTTAAACACGATTTCTACAGTGGATATCGCGAAATGTCGAAAGAAAGAACGCACACGAATGAAAAAGAACACGGCGTATGAGATGTCTTCGAGACTGAAGAAGAAAAAGTATAAGACGAAGAAGAGTATGATGAAAAAGAAAACGAAAAGACGAGTGGAGTAAAGATACGGCGAAACGATTTTACTCTTTCCACGTCTGCCACATTCCCAGCTGAAATCCAGCCAGAAATATAAACGGGGTGTGAGCTTAGAACGTGAGCGAAGATTTTGGAGGAATCTTTTTGTTGAGAACGACGAGGAAAAAGGAAAAGAAAAAAAAGGAAGAAAAAGAAGAAGTAGAAGAGAATGAAGGAGGAGGAGGAGGAGGAGGAGAAAAAAAAGAAAAAAGAAAAAAAAGGATGGAGAACAAAAATAAGGAAGAAACGAAGGAAATGGAAGAAGAAGAAGAAAAAGAGGAAAATTCGATCGAATGGTAGAAGAGAAAGGATGAGAAAATAGAAAGAGAGAGAGAGAGAGAGAGAGAGAGAGGGAGAGAGAGAGAGAAAGATAGAAAAAAGAAGAAAAGGAGAAGTAAGATTGGACGAGAGTTCATCGAGAAAACGTGTCGGACCTTTTGAATTTCCTTCCAATTATTTCGAAAGTAAAAGAAAAATCATAAAACTCGTCAGGAAATTTAACGGGAAAGAGAGAGTGAGAGAAAGAAAGAGAGAGAGAGAGAGAGAGAGAGAGAGAGAGAGAGAATGAGAGAGACAAAACATAGGGGAACTGTGGAGGAGTAAAAATAGATCGAAAGAAAAATACCTGGAGAAGGTTCGTTCATAATCTTATTCACGTTGAAGCTAATCCGAGAAAGAGAAAGAAAGAAAAAGAGAGAGAGAGAGAGAGAGAGAGAGAGAGAGGCAGAGAGAGAAAGAGAGAGAGTGAAACGAAGCTATCGTTCATCCAGCGAGACGGGAAATAAAAATTTCGTGGATAATCAATCC
>NC_062201.1:1451347-1458847 GCF_912470025.1 Vespa velutina
TCGGCTCCGAGCCAATTTCGTCCGGATGTTTCGCGATTTCGATGAATGATAGGCCAAATTCTCTCTCTCTCTCTCTCTCTCTCTCTCTTTCTTAAGATTATTGAATTTAAACGTGTCAATGACGTGTCGATCGTTCGTGATATTTCAAGAGTATTCTTCTTCTTTGAAGGGGCCATCACGTTGGATACGTTAATGAAACGATAATAGCGTTCAATGACTCGACTACAGGTCAAAGTCTTTTTCACTCTTTCTCTCTGTCTCTCTCTCTCTCTCTCTCTCTCTCTCTCTCTCTCTCTCTCTTTCTTTCTTTATATATCATAAACTCTTTTCTCTTATTCTTTAAATTGTTATTGAAGAAGAACGCTTTTTAAACTTGTTTTAAATCGTGAAAGTAATAAACCATCATTATCATTATTATATCTAATATCTTTCGTCAATTCGAATGGTAAAGTTAAATAGTAACGCGTTAAGGGATTGATTTTTTTTTCTTTTTTTTTTTTTTCTTCCTTTTTTTTTTTTTTTTTTTTTTTTTAAGGTGTAATAAAAACATCAAAAAGTTGTCGCCTCCCATATGTGAATACGAGATGTGATAACGGTGGACTACGAGAGACTATCATGGGATAACGAAACTCCATTTATTACGATTGATATTCCCTCCGGGAAGGAAAAAGTATGTCAAATTAAAGAAATTAAAATGTTGTCACTGTTGTCGTCGGAAGTATAAAAAAAAAGGAAAAAAAAAAAAAATAAAAAAAGAAAAAGAAAAGAACTTTGTTCCCCTTCGTTTCATTTTCATTTCGTTTATCTTACCGAATCAAGAACTGTCCAAGTTTTCTTATCTCATTACGTGAAATTTTAAATCGGTTTTGTTCTCGAAAAAGAAACTGGGGGAGAGAATGAAAAAAATTAATGAAGGATAAATAAACGAATTAACGTAAACATTATAATAACGTAAGAAAAATAAGAAAAAGAAAAAGGAAAAAAGATATATGCAACAATGTATATCTAATTTAATTAAATAAATCCAATGTCGAATAAAGAAATCGTATCTAATGAAAAAGATACGTATACGTTTATCAGTTGAGCCACGTGTGTGTCAAACGTATTAGAAATTTCTAATGGAATTGAATAAAATCTTGAAATATTTTGAATAGAGGAAATTAGTATTATGATCGTTCGATGAAACGAACTCTTACGTATTTTAATTATTAATTTATATACATATATATTTAAAGTTTCCCATCGTAAATACGTTTCGATGTGTTATCAGAACGATAAAAAAAAAGAAATTATTTTTCAAACGATATGATGCACAATTCTCTTATGATAGGATTTATAATGAATGTCTATCTGATTAACGATAAATTAGGATCGATATCGTTATTCAATCAAAAGATACGTGATGATCTTTTGGGTCAAAGGGTCGAAAGATATTTAAATTTCGAAAGAAAAAAAAAAACAAAAAGAAAAAAAAAGAAAAAAGAAAAGGAAAGATAAAGGACAAGGGAAAGGGAAGAAAAAAGAAATCGAATAAAAATTCTAGAAAAAGAAAAAAAAAAAAAAAAAGAATAGAAAAATACGATGAAATATATATATATCGAAGAGAGTAAATTGTGAAAGTCTGATTAAAATCAGAAAAAAAAAATATATATATATATACATATGTACACAGAGTTTATCGTTTATCTAAAAAAAAAAAAAAAAAAAAAAAAAAATTTGAAATATCTCGATCCAAAGTAGTATTACTGATTGTCGGCTGTTAACCTTTACGTTATTAACATAGGCTAAAGCTCTTACGAAATAAACCTCATTCACTTAAATTGATAATTTGAAATGCATAAAAGGGAGATAAGAAGTTTTTTTTACGACTTAAAATACTACTTAAAAATCTGGCAATCAACGAAACGAGATTTATAATCCATAGAAACTAATAGATTTTTACGATCTAATTTATAATATTTCGTAATAATATAATAAATGACGATATAAGACGCTGTCTTTTAATACAACAAATGTCATCGAACCATGGGTGGTTGAGGGGTGGGGTGGGGTGGTGGTGGTGCGGGGGCGGGAGGGGAAGAAAAGGAAAAGGAAACAAAAAGAAATTGACACCCTAAGACACCTAACGACAAATACTTCGTATCAAATACAAATCTGTAAAAAAAAAAAAAAAAAAGAAACTATATTTGTGATATTCCAATTTTCACCTCCAATCCCATCCATCCAACTCCCACCTCCTTCTTTCGGCCCTGATACATTCCAAAACGGATCATCCTCCTTGCGACTTAACACCAAACATAAATCGTTCGAATCGAAGATCATCGAAATGAAAACGAAATAAGCGAAAATTAATTTCCAATTTTATTTGCGATAATAATTTCGTAAAAAACAAAAAAAAAAAAAAAAAAAAAAAAAAAAAAAAAAAAAGAAAAAGAAAAAAAAACAAAGGTAAAAAAAAGGAAGAAAAAAGAGAAACACTTACCGAGTAATAGGAGCTTGATGTCCTTGGCAGCTTGAAGACCATCCTCCTTGAGATTCTTCTCAATTTGCTTGCTGCGGGCCAGAGCGGCCCGCTCTTCCGCGGACATTGCACAGCCCATTTTGGTACACGTTGCCTTCACAAACGCCACCCCCGCGCTCTTTGAGCACTCGTTAAAAGAGCCGGCCAGCAGAAAGCGGGCCAGGCAGCCAGTGGTGGGTCGGTCGGCGCAAGGCGACCGCCGTCGACGCAAGAACGAGCCACGCACCCCTCTTCTCACTCCTCTCTTCACCTTTTCTTCACCTTTCTTCACCTCACCTCACCTCACCTCTTCTCTTCTCTTCTCTTTTCTTCTCTCCTCTCTTCTCCTCTCCTTTTCTCACTACTCCTCTCACCTATCCTCTCTCCTCCACTACCGCGCCCCACGCACCCTTTTTCTTCTTCTACCTCCTCTCTCGCACCCCTTCTCCTCAGTCGTCCTCGTCGCCACCGCCACCGTATTTTTCTCTGACACCAGAGCTCCGGACACGAGCTTCGCCGGCACACAACTCTCCACACCCCCTCCACTCCTTTCCTTCGTGGGGCACCCTCTTCTTAGTCTCCTTCTCACCGTCCCACCCTCCCCCCTTTACGTAGGGGGGAAGAAAAAGAAAAGAAAATAAAAGAAATGTACTAACGTTGGGCCACCTGGTGCTGCTGCTGCTGCTGCTACTCCCTTTTCTTTCTTCTACTATTTTTCTCCGCTAAGATTATTCAAGACCACCACCTTCTCTTCCTCTCTCTCTCTCTCTCTCTCTCTCTCTTTTTTTTCTCTTATCTTTCCGACCTACTCCAAATACAATGCAAGTACTTCGACGTTGGCCAATATTCCAGTACGTCCTTTCGCCAATATTCCTTTATTATTTTCTTTCCTATTCGATTATACCTGAAAAAAAAAGAGAGAATATATATATGAAATTATTATTATTATTATTATTATTTTTTTTTTTTTTTTTTTTTTTTTTAAATCGAACACAATCATTTTTGTCTTCGTTAAATTAAATTTAAGGGGGCGGGGGGTTGGGCGAGGGCGAGGGGAGGGAGAATAACGTGGGATGGTGGGCGAGTTAATTACTTAATGAAATATTTACAATTGCATTGTATGTTTCAATGCGATACCGATATTAATAAGTTAATAGTTCATTGAGGGGATGATGGTGGTGGATTGTTGAGAGATTGGGATCGTCCTTCGTACTTTTCCAGTTTATAAGTTGAACGCAGAATTATTTAAAATTGTTTTTAGAATTGCATTTTACAAAATGAAATGTAAAGGCTTACGTAATTTTACGGGAATATGCGTCGTACATGTTAGGATTTTTTTTCTTTTTCATTTTTTTTGTTTTTTTTGTTTGTTTTTTTTTTTTAACGACGTCGTGACTGATATTATATCCCGAAGGAATTTTATTTCTTTTTTTCTCTCTTTTTTTCTTTGAACTTAACAACTGCTAATAATGATTTTTAGAACCATTTATGACAATGTATGGATATAAGAAAAAAAAAAAAAAAAAAATTACTACAAGTCTCCATAATATTCATCAAATTTTATTCGGATAAATGGATAAACTTTCAATTGTATTTATCTAAAGTCGCGACTACTTTCATTAAGTTCGTGATCATAAATCGTATTCGAAATAATTTTCATTAATATCATATTTTAATATTATATCAAATTAAACGTGGAATCTTGTTGTAAACAGCAACAATCGAAAATTGTTCAATCAATTTTCGTAAATGAGTTAAAAGGATTACAAATGGTTTATGATTTTTTTTCTCTTTTTTTTTTATAAAATTTATAAAAATTTTTTATTAAAGTTTAATGACTGTTGTGTAAAGGAAAGAAAAAAAAAAAAAATAGAAAAAAGAAAATAAAATAATTATTAATATTTTCAGAACTGTAATATAATATTTATAATTTCTCGCATTTATTTCTTACAAAAAAGAGAAAAGAGAAAGAAAGAAAAAAAAAAGATAAACAATATATATTTACGTTAACATCACCATAATTAAAATACTACGTGTGCCTTTATATATCTAAATAAATAATTATTATTCTTCTTTTATTTATTGCATCATTATAATATTCATATTTCGATGATTAACGAATTACTAAGAAACCTAAAATACATTTATAAATAAATTCTCTGAACGTTCAATAGTTATAATCTAAAAATTTGAAAGATCGATAAAAAATGATAATAATTTAAACTATAACAATGAAGCAATACATTTTATATAAGCTTAACTTATTTTATTATCGTTCTTGAGATATTTTTCATTTATCATTACACCAACTTCTTAGTTGAACAAATTTCTTTCTTCATTTTTTTGTTTCTATTTTATATTTAATGAAATTTTTGATTATGAAAATAATCCTTGGAAATATACTGGGTCTTTCTGCGCCAGTCTAATTTCGTTCAACCTGTCTACTAACGTATTATTTTCGAGAGAGAGAGAGAGAGAGAGAGAGAGAGAGAGAGAGAGAGAGAGAGAGAAAGAGAAAGTATCTCATCTCATCTATCTTATACGACTATATTTCATTACAAGAAGAAACGATCATGTTTCTTTTTGTGATATCTTTCCCCGTGATATATCTCCATCTCTCTTTAATATCTCAAAAAAAAAAAAAAAAAAAAAAAAAAAAAAAAAAAAAAAAAAAAATTCTCTTTCGAATGCACATATTAAGTATTACTTTTTATCTATTACACGAAGGATATTTTAATACGTAAAAATAAAAAAAAAAATTATTCCTCTTACTTGATTTGTCATTTGTTCATCTTGTTCGATCATTGCAAAATAGAATCGCAATACGAAAGATTTTTTCGATCTTTGGAAATAATATTAATCTTTTTTAAAATTGTAACCGCATTGTCGCATTTATAACGATATAGAACACAACGATGCTCGTCGTCTAGACGACCGAGAAAGTAATATAATAAAATTTCTTTGCAATTCTAACAACACGCAATCGGTTGTCACGAAGTCGCGTTCACGAAGGTGCGGCTTTTATATAAAATATGGCGACTTCGATGTAAGAGCGTAAGAGAGAGAGAGAGAGAGAGAGAGAGAGAGAGAGAGAGAGAGAGAGAGAGAGAGAGAAAGAGAGAAAGAGAGATAGATAGATAGATAGAGAGAGAGAGAACAAGGGTGCTCTTGTATGATACAACACGATTGGTTGTTTAAACTTTCCTTGATAAAAGTAAGATAAGTTGAGAGACACTGCTTTTACTTATTTAACAGACAGACCGAGCCCTATGAAATATTCTGTCTGTGTTTTCATTGAAAGATATCGGCTACTTAATCGTCGAGGGTTTACATATGTCATATTTCTTGGAAATTTGTAGAACCTTATGGGCATCTATTAATGTATAAGTATCCATAGTTATATGGGAAAGGGAACACGATGATGGCATGAAATACACAGAGATAACGATTGATTATATACAATAATAAAGATGATAAGAATTCTGGGTCGATTAAAAAAAAAAAAAAAAAAAACAAAACAAAGAAAGAAAGAGAAAAAAGAAGAAAAAAATATGTGTGTTCACGT
The DNA here is from genome assembly GCF_912470025.1 of Vespa velutina. NCBI lineage: Eukaryota > Metazoa > Arthropoda > Insecta > Hymenoptera > Vespidae > Vespa > Vespa velutina. The sequence goes on from NC_062201.1 coordinate 1,457,413, forward strand.
ATGTACATGAATACACACACACATACACACACACACACACACACACACACACATATATATATATGTGTGTGTTCTGAACATATACATACAAGTTAGTATTCCACAGGTAGATGAAACCTAAGAGATGCCGGCAATCGACTTTAAACCCTGGCACGCATCGTTTGACTTGTTGAAAAACGATACACGGATCCTATTAGGCGTGTCGTTTAAAATAATTTCGTGTAATCGAGCGTTAACCTCGACCCTGTCTTTCGAACGTGATAAGACGATAATCATGAGGGGAAAAAAGGAAGGAAGAAAGATAAAGGGAGAAAGAGAGAGAGACAGATAGACAGAGAAAGAGAGAGAGAGAGAGAGAAAGAAAGAGAGAGAGAGAGAGAGAGAGAGAGAGAGAGAGAATAAAAAGAGAAGTACTGTCTACATGTAGTATACATATATCAAAGTATATATATATATATATATATATATATATATATATATATATTTTAAATCTCACGAGTATTATCTCATGACTCGTGTGTATATATACTTCCGTTTCCTGTCACAAGTTTCATATTATTTACACGAGATATAATGTTCGATGGGACACGTATATTAATTTTCATTTAAACTAAAATACATAGATACATAGAGGCGACCAATGCATTAGAATAATACATACATATATATATACGTGAATACGTAAATGGGAACGGGTGTGACGGAAAATATTGGAAACGAAGCGAAACGATTCGCCTTTTCATCGTTTAGCAGAGAGTATATCGGCTATCGAAAAAGCTAACGGGGGGATGGGGTTGAGGCGAGAGGGAGGGAAGAGAGGAAGGGGAATGTACTGAAGGGGATGGGGTGGGGATTTGCTCGATCCAATCCTTTGCTCTTGGATTTTTCGATGCGCAGACTCGGTGTAGGCGGATCACCGATAGAAAGAGAAGAGAGAGAGAGAGAGAGAGAGAGAGAGAGATCGCGGAATATGTTCGATCGAAACTTCTCTTCTTCCTCGTAGTCGTCATCGTCGTTCTCCCGTTGTACGTTCAACAATACGTCGAACGATTTCCTATCCCGAAATATCGACATATCCGTCTAATTATACTAATTCTAATTATAGATCCATCCACCACGATTCGCGAAAATCTGGCAATTATCAAACATCGCTTGGTTTAACGGGTCGAACATACGAAGGATCGAATTCAGGGAACGATATTTTAGCGTTAAGAGAGAAAGAGATAGATAAAGAGAGAGAGAGAATGAGACAGAGAGAGCGAGAGAGAGAGAGAGGGAGGGAGGGAGGGAGGGAAGGAGGGAGGGAGAGAGAGAGAGAGAGAGAGAAAGTCGACGTGCAAGTAGTCAAGTATGTATATGAGAGAACGAATGAACGCACGAGAAAGAGAAAAAGAGAGAGACGCAAAGAGAGAGAGAGAGAGAGAGAGAGAGAGAG
>NC_062201.1:1463847-1466347 GCF_912470025.1 Vespa velutina
AAGCATCGAGAGACTGATAAAAGATAACGGAAAAGAATTCTTCTTATGAATGATAAAATTCTAAAATAGAGTTCTTAGAGAGAGAGAGAGAGAGAGAGAGAGAGAGAGAAAAGAAAAATGAAAAAAAAAGCAAAGAAAAGGAGAAAAGGATGTCATCGATTTTTCAATGTTTTTTTTTTCCTTTTTTTTTTTTTTTTTTTTTTTTTTTTAGATGAAAATCGTATTGATGCAAAAAAATGTCCATACGATAAGACAAAAATTTGTATAATATATTTAATAATATATATTTATTATAATAATTAAGGAACGAACTCTTGCGTAAAGTTAATTAATCGTTCACGAGAAATACCCGAAAACTTTGAATAATATTATTGCTTAACGAAGTGATTATGAGAGTTCGTACCTCCATAGTTAAATTATATATACACATATTCACACACAAACACACATACTCACACACATATATATATATATATACATATAATTTAAATGTTCGCATTTGAACGATATATTTGAACGCATCAGAACACATTTATAAATTCTAGCTAGTTAGATCGAATTAACTTGAAAATTCGTATTCGAGTCGAATGTAAAACTATCTCTTAATTGAGATAACTTCCTTGAGATAACTGAGCTTTTAAGTTTAATTCTCGTTAGACTAATCGCCATTGGATAAACCAACTAAACTCATTTAATTTCATTTTATAGTTTCGCCTACTGATTCCAAAGCTTTACGATTTTGTTTGTAATATTTAAGAATTTCCAATTAACAATAAATGCGACTCGATTTACGATTAAATATTATCTCGTTTAAGTATGACAAAGATAAATTTGATTAAATAATATATGAATTTTTATGTTTTCCTTTATCTACCTCTTTCTTTCTCTCTCTCTCTCTCTCTCTCTCTCTTTCTTTCTCCCTCTCTTTCTTTTATTTCTATCCCTCACACATACATACACATAGATAAGTATCTTAGAAATATGAAGATACTAAAAGAATCCTTAAACTAAATTGATTATGCAATAATAATAATAATAATAATAATAATAATAATAATAATAATAATAATAATAATAATAATAATAATAATTTCTGTGAATTTGAAAGCTCTGAAAATGGCAGATGTTCGTTGTCTCTAATCAACAGTCTTGACGGACAAATTCATAGAGTAGTATCACAATAGCCTAATCATTTATATAATTTTCATTCTATAATAGCAATAGTTCATTTTCTATTACTCGGTTTATTAATAATGTCTCACCGATTCTCCTTGTGTTGGATTCGTTCTCACAATATACCTTGGTACCTAGGAAAAATTAAATAACAATTATAACAATAACAATAATAATAATAATAATAATAATAATAATAATAATAAAATAATAATAATAATAGTAATAATAATAAAAAATAAATAATAATAAATAATAATAAATAATAATTATAATAACGCACTATAGGCATTTAGGAGACTTAAGAAAATTATTAATGTTTTTAACGATAGTGTGACGTCATTCAATTTATTTATTTAGAACCTTCGTGACAATGCGAGATGTTGTAACAAGAGCTCCAATTAAGTCTGTCTTACATTTGCACGAAAATTGATATTAATGCTTTATCGTTGTGTCGTTCTTAATGAATTTGCTCGTGTTCCATATAAATTATGTAGTTTTCGTGTTAAAATTATTTGGGAGGTGTCTTGTTTTTAATTATTACATTTGTCCCTTTATATTAGAAGGATTTTCCCTTATTTTCGATGTATTTATGTAAGTGTATTATTTTAAATTATTTTATAATTATAATTTTATTAATAATATAATAAGTATTGTATTATTAATAATTTATTTCAGATTATCGTATTAAATTCGAACACCTATATGCATTTTTTATAAAATAATTTCGATAAAAAAGTTCTTAAGTTCATGTTGGATAAACGTAATAGAATTATTTATTTTTGATACGGAATATGCTTCCAAGATTATTTCAAGATCAATTTTGTTCTCTTAAATATAATATTTTCTTATATATAATATTTTTATGCTATTGTATAAAAAATTAAGATCTATATAAAATTAAACCTTATTTTAATTCATTAAAATCTCGTAATTGATAAGATATTAATTAAATACTAATGTAATACAAAAAACGTACACACGTCGTATAATATATTATTCGTACATATACATATTATAAAATGTATATCAAATGTAAAAAAAAGAAAAAGAAATAAAAGACAAAAAAGAACAAAAAAAAAAAAAAGAAAACAATAAGAAAATCTAATCGTCTTTGATAATACGATTGTCGCTTATTTCGATTACTTAAATAAATTAATTTAATATTCGTTGATCCAGATGGTTTAAAAACGTTAGATCAACCTAAATGGATGGACAAGGTATGGTTCGTGTTTAATTAAATATAATGTGAGTATAGAGAGAGAAAGAGAGAGAGAGAGAGAGAGAGAGAAAGAAAGAGAGAGAAAGTATTCTTCCAAGTTCGTTT
>NC_062201.1:1471347-1503847 GCF_912470025.1 Vespa velutina
CGACGTAATGAACAATCCAAGATTTAAACAAAGAGAACGAAGAACAATGTCCTCTCGTTTATCTTATTTTACTTTTCACATTTTCCCGCTTTATTTCAATCTTATGTTAGTTCAAACGAAAGGAAACCGAGCGTAAAATTAGACTTTACATTTTTACGACGACGTACCGTTTAATTTTCATTTTCGTCGAATGCACCATATTATAATAAAAAATAAATAAATAAATCTTAAAAAAAAATTAATAATAAAATATATTATTAATTTTTTTTAGGATAAAAATTAAAAGGATAAAAATTAATTCGCAAAAGGTACATCCTCCGAGATATGCTTGCGACTTTTCTTTTTCTTTTTTTTTCCTTTAATATTCCTTTTTTTTCTTCTTTTTTTTACTACGATCAATAATCGTAAACGCGCGTGTTTAACGACGAATTATCTGTTTGATAATGATCATTTTTATACAAACAATAAAGAATACAATTATATTTTTGTGTATCTATATGAAAAAGTAAAAAAAAAAAAAAAAAAAAAAAAAAAAAAAACAAAAAAAAAAAATGAAACAGGAAAATAATATCGATGCAATATATACTTGTATTTATTATTTCTCTTTTTTTTCTTTAATGATAATTTATTACGTGAATTTTATATATATATATATATATATATATATATATATATATATATATATATATATATATATATATAAAAGGTATATGTAATTTAAAATGTAATTCGATGATAGAAATATAATACGGATCAAATTAAAATATTCATTTTATTGATTTTCATTGGTATCACTGTTTAGAACTCAACAATGATCATTTAGATAAACTCTAACAATATATTACGTTTTCTTGTATGTTTCAGTGAGGGTAAACGACTCTCAGCTAGTGATGCTCTCGGAGAGAGCCCATTACGATAATTCGTTGAACGGATATTTACACAAACGGACCGCTGATTCTGCCAAGTGGCAATTACGATGGTTCGTCTTGTATCAGGTGAGAGTTATCATTTAGAATGAAAATGAAAGATATAGAAAGACACAGAGATTTCGATATCCTATAATTTTTTAACGATTACTACAGACTATAAGAAAAATATAAATGAATAGTGAATGTATTTATGTGTTTGTGCACAAGCTCAATACGATAATAAATCGATCGTTAAAACAATATTTATTTTATGCATCGCTATGAATTCTCTCTTTGTTTTTTTTTTTTTTTCTTTTTTTTCTTTTTTTTTTTTTTTTCTTTTTTCTTTTTATTTCTAATCCATGAACAATCCAAACATTTCTCTTCCGGTCTATTTGTCATCGTTCGTATAATTTAGGATAAAAAAAAAAAAAAAAAAAAAAAAAAGAAAAAGAAAAAAAGACAATAACAAGTAATACAAATCGATCGACGTGAATCTATAGTTGGATGAAGAGTGAAAAATAAATAAAAAGAAAAAGGAACGAAGAAAAAAGAAAAGAAAAAAAAATAATAAATTTAAAATATTATCACATTTATTTCGTACCATTGTATTTGATCTAATAATTTGACGAGGATATCAATCTAACGTTGGCTGATACTTACTATTTCAGAATCTACTATTCTATTACGAAAACGATACCTGCTCACGGCCAAGCGGTGTCGTTTTGCTAGAGGGCTGCTATTGCGATCGTCTTATCACCGCTAAAGGGAAAGAACCTGATAAACAAGTACGTATTACCTTTGTAAACTTTTGTCGATGTTTTATCTTTTTCTTTTTCTCTTTTTTTCTTCTTTTTTTTTCTTTTTTTTTTTTTTTTTTTTTTTTTTTCGCGTTTCTTTCTTTGAGCCCTCCTCTCTCGTTCGAATGTATTTATACGCTTGGTGGTTCGAATGTCGCGTATTTTTATTCTTATGCGGAAAGCTGAGATGAATCCAAAGAAATTTGTACAAAAAAAAAAAAAAAAAAAAAAAAAAAAACAGAAAAAGAAAAAAAAAGAAAACGACAAGCTCGGTTTCTCACTCACTCGTATCATTTTTCTCTCCTCCGTTTCCTTGATATCTCTCTTTCTTTTTCTTTTTTTTTCTTTTTTGTTCTAACTACTATTCCTCCTTTTTCTCTCTTATTTCAATGAAAATAAGTATAATACTTACTTACAACTCGCGTACGAATAATATTGTAATAAAAGGCGGGAAAATTCTCTCGCACTTTTAATCCGTAACATGTTTCCTTTCTTCCTCTTATTTGTTTTTCTTTTTTCTTTTTTTCTTTTCTTCTCTTCTTTTTCTTTAGATTTATTTTATTTACGACCGAAAGAAACCATTAAATAGTAACATACATTCGTTCCCGGAAAAAAGGATGATACTTTGTGCGACAAGTGTTTGTGCACATTTCGTTAGTTTGTATTAAACGTTAGAAACGTTAGAAAATCAAAATGAAATTTACGCCTTTTTTAATTACTGCAATATTTTTTTTACTTACTTTTTCAAGAACATATTATATATCTATTCTATATTATATACATATATATGCGTGTATATATATATATATATAGTTATGTTTGATCATATTTTATATGATATCGGTCATCCGACCGGAAATCAATTTCAGTTTTAAATCGATGATACTCGAATATCTATTGCGTGTAAATGTAACGAATTTTGGAGCAACAGATTTATGCACGAGTTTCTCTCTCTCTCTCTCTCTCTCTCTCTCTCTTTATTGCTTTTTATCTTTTTTTGTTCGTATTTTTTTTTTCTTTCCTTCTTTTTTGATATTTTTTCCCTTTCCGTTCGTGAAAAAGAATTTCAAATTTCACTGCGAAAAAATTATTGATGGGTAACGAGAAAGAAGGAAAGAAAAAAAAAAAAAATAAAAAAAAAAGAAGAAAAAAAACTAAAAAAAAAAAAAAAAAACATAAATTACCCGTTCGAAAAGCTTTCCTAAATATCGTAGTTACGTAAACTAAATATCGTAAATTCGTATTAATGAATATTTTCGTCAAAATATGTTAGCCGTATGAATTTTAACGCGTTCATTTGTTATGGTCTTTTCAGTCGAACCATAAAAACCATCGATGATTAAAATTTTCTCTCGAATTAATTGCCCATAAAATCGAGTAACGTCAAATAAAATATTTCCTTCGATAACGCAAACGACGATCGTTCAATTATAATAATGATAATAATAATATAAAACAAACAGTATGCTATTTAACAATTAATAATCGTTATAATTAATTTATGTTTCTTCTTTTTGTTAAAATAAAATAAATGGAATGGATCAATATAATTACGATTATAACGATAAAATTTCTAAATTTAATTAATAATATGGTCAATCGATAGGTTCGATTTAAATTATTAAAACGAGGTTTAAATATTTTACTTTCTCTCTCTCTCTCTCTCTCTTTTTTTTCCATTAAGAAGATTGCGTTGTTTATATATATATATATATAAAATAAAAAAAATAAAAAATTGAAAGAGAAAGAAAACGTCAAAAAGAAAATGGTCTTCCATTGTCTTCACTTGAAGTTTTACTATTTTTCGATTTTTCCATTCTTTCGAGCGATCCAACCTGACTACTCAATGTCGAGAATGTGTCTGACCAATCATCGACTCTATCAAGTGTTGCTACGTCTGACCAATATAGTTCATTCTTCACCGACTACTTCATTCGGTATATTTTCTCGAGTTCTCTCACGAATATCAAATATTGTGAATCACTATCGAAATTACGTTGACATATATTTTCAATGGTGAAATCAACGTTAATACTTTCATAAATCAATTCGAAATTAATACTCCGATCAAGCTTTACGATAATCATAAATGGAAATCATATAATAATGCATCAATGCTTCGACATTCGTTGACAAATATTTTCTGGATACCGACTCATTAAGCATATTTTCTTGTTTTTCTTTTTTTGTTTTTTTTTTTGTTTTTTTTTTCTTTTTATTTTATTTTATTTTATTTTCCTTTTTTCTTCCTTAGTTCTCTTTTTTATTTTTTATCTCGATCGATAGATCGTCAAAACGATTAAAATTCTCTATCGTATATTAGATTGTGCTTTCGTTATTGAAGCTTTATCAAAATCTTATTTATGGGGAAGAATTAATTTAACGTTTTAATATATAACCGTATTAAATAATCCATATACATGTATATAAATTTATTAATGAAATTAAATAATAAATTATATATATATATATATATATATATATATATATATATATATATATATGTACATCAATTTTGTAGATATTTGTTGAAGAATATTTGCGTTTGTTTTGTTTTGTGTTTTTTTTTTTTTTTTCTTTTTTTTGTTAAGAAGATGGAATATAAAAAAAATTAACGATCATCGCAACAATTTAAAGGACAAAAAAAGAAAAAATAAAGAAAAGAAAGAAAAAAAAAATTGTTCCTGATAATATCCGATTAAGAGCTTATTCCATGCTAAAAGGCTATCGATTTTATCGTCCTTTCGTCAATCACATTCAATGTATGTTGAATATTTCCATAAGCCGTAAAAATCGAGTTATCGACATTTAACGCGATCAAACATTTCCCTGACAAATTGAAAGACGTATCGATCGTGTCAGTAAATATATTTTATCTAACATTAAACATCGATTCGTATGTCCGAATAATCGTGTTTATCGTTCATCGATAAAAAATAAGGGTTAAATGATCTCTCTCTATGGATTCATAGAAAAAAAAAGAAAAAAAAAATAGAGAAAAAAAATCGAATTAACAATTTGATAAAAATTTTTATCGAATTTTTCTTTGAAAGAAACTTTATCCTCGTGTATTATTTTATGTATATACATATATTTTTTTCTTCCTATTTGTTACTCGTGAGGAAACATTTCGATCTCATTTTGAATTCGTTGCATCTCATTGAAAAATTTTTCTTATCAAATTATTATCCATCATTTTGAAGAAACGGTTAATATTAAAAAACGTTTTATCTCACAAACTTGTCGATCGATCTTCTGCAAACTTATTCCCTACTAAGAAAAATTATCACGAGTAATTTAAAATAATGTACTTGACGATCAAAGATTTGTTTATTCGATCGAAAGATAAATACTGGATAAATACGTTTTCGACGTGACGTAACATTTTTCATCTATAAGAAATTTTATTATATACAAATATAATAAAATACATATGTGTACGAATTTATATTACATATATATATATAAAAAAAAAAAGAAAAAAAAAAAACACTTACGAAATTAATACTGTTATGATCTGTCAAAATTATAAAATTTTTTCTTATCACGTTTCGATGCTTCTCGATATTCGAATTTCGTCGAGGTCACATAAATTCGGATTTATGGTTGATAAATGAAACATGCAAAATTCATATAAATAAAAATGTACATTTACGGATACATGTGTATGCACATCTACGTACAAATAAAAAAAAAATATATACATATATATATATATATATATATATATATATATATATCAAAATTTATATTACCATAAATGAAAAATCATTTATTCTCATTCTTTCATCGAGTTTCGATATTTCGAATTTTGTCGAGGTCAAATAAATTCGGGCTTTTAGATTGATAAATGAGACGCGCAAAATTCGTATAAATAAAAATGTGCATTTACGATACACGTGTATATGCATTTACGTATAAACAAAAGAAAATATATAAATATATGAAAAAAATTATATTATATTTTTATACTTTCATCGTATTTCAATTTCGACATGTAATTATCGAACAAATCACAAGGATATTTTTTTTTTTTTTTAAAGTTTTTCAAAGTTTAAGCTTTGTTTTCCTCTTGCTTTTTTTTTTTTCTTTTTTCTTCTTCCTTTTTGATAATACGTAAGATTAAAAGAGATACTTGAAATGTAAAACAAAAAAAAAAAAAAATAAAGATAAAAAATAAAAAAAAATTAACCCTCTATGGGCCCGTGTAACTTTCAGGTCACATTTTAATTTATCGAGATTTTATCAAATAATTATAGCTTTATTCATGAGATTGCGCATCAATCTTAATTCTATAACGTTGTCAAGACAATCAATATAATATTTATGACCGTTGCTAGGCTCATCAACTTGAAATAAAAAAAAAATTTTATTTTTTTTATTTTTTTTTTCATTTGCATATATAGGTTTATAATTGCTGATTCTTCGTTCTCCCATTTTTTTAGGATTTAAAACAAAAATTCGGCCCATAGAGGGTTAAAAGTACTATAATTTAATCGTCGAAAAGAAAAATGGGATATTACCGATCGACTTAAATTATTTAACAACTATAGTTATGTTTCTGTTAATTTAGAGACAAATAATAATAAATATAATACTTATATCTATATCCTACTGTAAATAAACTTTGACTATATGCAAACCGTCATACTCGTTTTTCTGATGTTTATTAATCGTCCTTTATATTAGTGAGCTTTATAACGTCGTTCTTGTAGGCGTCCTTAGACAATGATAAACATTGCCACGATATTACAGGAGTACCGCGTTGTTTATCGTTTTTCCTTACCAAAGTATCTGCTATAAACTGATGAGAAACTAAGGAAGCCGTAGAAGAGTAGTAAAGAAAAAAAGAAAGAAGAAGGAAAATAAAAAGGAACGAACGAGAAAATATAAAAATGGACGTTTCTTCGAGTATTTTCTTTTTTTTTTTTTCTTATTTCGTCCTTGCACTTTATCTTTGAAAAGATAAAAAATAATAATATACACGGGTACATATATGTGTACGTATGAAAAGGAAAAAAGGGGAGCAAAAAAGAAAAAAGAAAAAAAAGAAAAAGAAAAGAACGAAGTACAAAGAAAGGAGACAAATAAAGACAAGGAGAAGAACAAAAGAAATTGGAAATTTAGAATGGTCATAATAGACTGGATAAAAAAAATTATTTAATCGACGACAAAAATGACGAACAAACGACGGGGGTATAACAAGAATGGTTGGTATATTTTTTTTTTATTTTCCTTTTTTTTTTTTTGTGCTTTTTCCTTGTATCACGTCTTATCTCGAAAAAAATATATGGACATTTACATATATACATACAGGAACACATAAATATACATATATACATTTATTTACATACGTTACCTGCATACAGTATTTTTTCGAAAAATGTTAAAAGTGATCCTGTAGCTTTTCGATGTACTTCGACATATGTGTATATATATATATATATATATATATATATATATATATATATGTATAACATGTTAAACTATCATAAAGGCAAACATGTATTCGTGCATTTATTAATGTCAAAGAATACTATGAGTAAAGGGGTCTCCTGTTAGTTCAAATACATTTCAGTTTGAATATTTCTCGAAACGAGTCAAGCTTCTCGTGGTACGTGTAAGTAATTATCTCGTTTCTTTCTTTTTCGAAAAGAAACGAAACGAAAAAGAAAAAAAGAAAGAGAGAAATTTTCATCGTCGACTTTTTAAAAACACAAGTGAACGATGTGCGACCGACTAAAAGGGAGAGAGAAAAAGAGAACGTGCTTGTGTCTGTGTTATAAGTGTGTATCAGAGAGAGAGAGAGAGAGAGAGAGAGAGAGAGAGAGAGAGAGAGAGAGAGGGAGAAGAAGAAGAGGAGGATGAGATGTTAACGCGTCGCGAGTAAAAGCATCATCGATTTTTTTTGTTCAAAAGGTCGCACGTTGCGTTCATCCTTTTCTATCATCCCTTCCCCTCCTCCTGCTTGCCGCTCCCTTTCCCCTTGTCCTTATAAACACCTTTTGAAACAGGAAGATGACGATCGACCGAGATATTTTTTTTTTATTTTACATTTCCTTTGATAATATATCGAGTCACATTCTTTATAGATCGGAGGGCGGGGGGTGGTGGTGATGGTGGAGGTGGTGGGGTGAGGAGTACGGGGGTCCTGTAACACAAACGATCTAAACGCAAATCGATTCTTTAAGAGTTTTTTTCTTTCTTCTTTTGTTTTTCATCCTTTTTTCTTCCTCTTACTTTTCTCCCTCTTTTCTTCTTGTTTCTCTTTTTTCTTCTTTTTTTTTTTTTCTTTCTTCCTTTTTTGTTCTTTTTTCTTCTTGTTTCTTTCATTCCGTCGAAACCAACCTGGAATTTACTCGACAAAGATTCATTTCTTTTTTCCCTCCTGTTTCTCTCTCTATCTCTCTCTCTCTCTCTCTCTCTCTTTCTCTTTTTCTCTCTTTTTCTCTCTTTCCCTTTTTTTCTTTTTCTTTTCAATTTCTTGATTAATAGAAGTCGATCAGTCCTCTCTCTCTCTCTCTCTCTTTCTTTTTCTATTTTTGTCTCTTAAGTGCATTATGCGTTAAAAGTTTTGCATTATTAATTACTTCATGATGTTGATTATTTTCTCTGAATTTATTATAGATATTTCACTTCCGAGAAATTTATTCGAAAAGGTTTTTTTCTTTTTTTTTTTTTTTCTAAACGTCACGGTGAGTGAAAGTTGATTAGTTCTCTCTCTCTCTCTCTGTCTCTCTCTCTCTATCTATCTATCTATCTATCTATCTATTTATCTCTTTTCTTCTTGAATATATTATATGTTCGACGATTTGCATATTAATTACTTCTTCCTTTGGATTGACTATTTGATCAATATCGGAAGTATCCATCTTATATATAACATAGAATAAGAATACGTATCTATAAAGATAATTCAATTAAAAATGTACGATGTATTTTTAACGCGAACGAATCCAAAATAATTTATTCGAAAATATTATATTATTTTCGAAGTTTGACGAATGAAAAAGTCGATCAGTTCTCTCTCTTTCTCTCTCTCTCTCTCTCTCTCTCTCTCTCTTTTTTTTTATCCCTCTCACTCTCTGCTTAACATATTATATCCAAGATATTTTGCATCTTATTTATTTCTTGCTGCGCGTAGCTATTTTCTCAAGATTAGAAGTATTTTTTCTTCTTTTTTTTTTTTTTTTTTTTTTAAATACACAGAGAATAAATGACTACGATAGAATTTAATCTAATAAAGGGACGATTTTAATTTAAACGCATGATCGTCTTGATTTAATGTATCCGATGTCGTCTTGAATATCGGAAGGAAAAAACTCGCGAGACGATTATTAAAAACGGACGATGTAATGCGAATGTAAATTGAAAAGAAAAAGAAAATGGAGAAAAGAAAGGAAAGAAAAGAAATTCTTCGAACAAATGTAATTATATATATCGGATGATAAATTAACCGATAAAATTTTATTCGAATGAGAAATTTTCGATGAACCATTGAAATGAGGATAGATAGATAAATTTATGGATTTCTTTTACGAATCTCACGTCGTAAATTAATGATTAATTGACAAGAATCTTGAAGGGCGTTAATGTTGAAGAGAAGAACATTGAATACGATCAATGTAGTCGTCTCATTTTTTTTTTTTTTCTGTTGAAATAAGTTCTTACTTGTACACATTCGTTCAATAAATAGTGCTATTGAACAATGGTATTATTCGTGTCTTACTTATGAATCAAATAGAAGATGAAGAAATGGAAAGAGATAGAGAGAGAGAGAGAGAGAGAGAGAGAGAGAGAGAGAAAGAGAGAGAAATAGAAAGAGAGCGAGAGAGAGAAAGAAAGAGAGAAGTAAAGAAAGAAATAAAGAAAGAGAACAATCTTTCGATTCGTTTGTCCTTTTTTTCCTTTCTTCTTCTCACTTTCTTTTTTTTTTTTTTATTAACCTAAGACAAGTAAGCCTTACTCTTTTTCTTTCTTTTTCTTTTTTTCTTCACTTTCGACAACCCCTCGAGCAGCTATGTTCATTCGTTCGTTCGTTCGTTCGTATTAAAACGTATTTTTTTTTCGATAAAAGTAAATTAATTAAAGAAAACGCAAAGTAGGCTACTAATTAATTGATATATATTTATTGTAGTATTACTGCTACTATCGATAAAATAAAAATTCTTCGAGAAATGTTACTGAGAACCCCTGATATAATAATAGTAATAATAATAATAATAATAATAATAATAATAATAATAATAATAATAATAATAATAATAATGATAATGATAATGATAATGATAATGATGGTAAGATTCTTTTAAGACACTTTCATCGATTAACATTCGTAAGGAAAAACTCGTTAATATGGATGGACTTTTTTTTCGATTATTATTATTTCCCGAACGAACGGGATAATTATGAAAAATGGGATAGACAAGATGAACCGTAGGGAGATTCATTAAATTAATTTATCATAAAAATTAATGACAATGACGTAGTCCTTATAGTTATCGTTAACGAGATATCCAAAACGATTTAATTAATGATACATGTTTATCATTGGAAAACTTCTGACGATTTTTAATTATATTATTTTAGAGGATAATTTTTAATATTATATTTAATTATTAAGTATAAAATATCAGACGTAGGTAAGGAAAAAAAAAAAAAAAGAAAAGAAGAAAAAAAAAAAACAAAGAAAATTTATAAATATTAAAATAAATAAAAAATTTATAATTATTAAAATAAAAAGATATTTATATTTCGATGTACTGCTTGAAGAATCTTTGCAGTCGATTCGAAGAAAAGAAATTAAAAAAAGGAAAAAGAAAAAAGAAAAAGAAAAAATAAAAGAGAAAAAAAAAGAGAAGGAAAAGAAAAAAAATATGCATCCTCTCTCAAGTACTTTTTTTCCTTCGATTTTTCTTTTCTTTTTACTTTTTTTTTTTTTTTTTTTTTTTTTTTTTTTTATACGGATCGCCGCGTCCTTCATCCCCTTTTACGAGAACTATCGGAGAGGAGTAAGCGACGGAGTTATGCTTTACCTTTACTACTGGCATTACAGTAGTAAAGGATTCTCGCATGATTATCCTTGCTTCGACATTATGGCAAAATTACGATGCCATAAATGAAGCTCTCGCACGACTTACTCGAAATTGTTATAACTCGAGAAATAGAAATGAAAAAAGGAAAAGAGAAAGATAGATAAACAAAAATAGATAGATAGATAGATAGAGAGAGAGAGAGAGAGAGAGAGAGAGAGAGAGAGAGAGAGAGAGAGAGAGAGAGAGAGAGAGAGAGAAAGATGAATTTCAACTTTGATGGCAAATTAATTACGACGAAACTATTTTCTCTAACTTCTAATATTTTACGTGTTATTATTAATCATTAAAGTTATGTCCTTATCAAGATGAAATTTCTATCGTTAGAAATTACTTGTTTCATTTGTTTGTTATTAACGAAACATTTACGAAACTATTATATTATTAATTAGATTACATTCGTTCTGACGTAAATGTAATTGAAACACGTTATCACGATATTAATTCTTATAATTCTTCTGTTTTTTTTTTTTTTTGCTTTTTCTTTTTCTCACTTTTTTTTTCAAACATTTCACGGTCACATTGACATTAGTTATTCATAGAATGAATTATTCTATTTGGTGTTAATTAAATGTTGATAATGTCAATTTACATTGTGATTTAGATTTTATCGTATGTATACGTTCGAAGATACTTTAATAAATTTTGTTCGGATTTGTAATATTACATTTTCTTTGTTCCGACGTACTTTTAATGGAATATTTAAAATGGATATTTGAAATTCTTGTTATTCTATTGAAAGATCTTCTTGACAAATAAATTTTTTACGGTGAATTTTAAATCATCGGATGATTTAATATCGTGTGTGTGTGTTCTTTTTTTTGCTAATTACATAGTTATGCGATTTTTTTTTCTTTTTTCTTCTTTCTTTTTTCTTTTATTTGTTTATTTATTTATTTTTTTCCTTTAATACTTCATCAAAAAGTTTTGACCAGTTTAATTTTATTTCTAATATTTTTACCTACGTAAATACGTACGTTCAGATAAATCAAAACATTTTGTAGCATTTTTCCCTTTTTTTTTTTTTTTCTCTTTCCTTCCTTTTACCTTTTCGTTAGCTTTGTCCGGTTTTTTTCATTGCCACAAATTTCAATTTAAAAATAAGGTATTCCACGCAGTTATGACGTTTCCATTATTAAATACTATCCCATTTCTTTATGATACATTTCGAATAAAAACATCGAAACAGTGAAAACAAAGAGATTACTTCTTTTTTATTTTTTTATTTTTTTTTTCATTCGATTAAATGGCCGCCGGCGAATATATCGTTGATGGGAATTCTTTTCGAGAGAAGGGAAGGAAAAAAAAATTATTAAGAATTGATTTATCCTTTATTTGTCCTATTTGTTTTTTTTTTTTTTTTACCTTTCTTTTCTCTTTTAATTTCTTCGTTATCATCTTGTTTTGTTCCGTCGTCAGATTTTCATCAGATTAAAATAAGATAATACGATTGTGCTCACGATACTAAAATATTCTCGAAGTTGTAACGTTCTAGGATAAGGATTACAAAGGTAAAGAGAAAAAAATAGGGAGGTCGTCAAAATGCATTATGAAAATAAAAGAAATAAATATATATATATATATATATTTTTTTTTGTATATAACTCGTAGATGCATATAAAAACGTAAATGGAAATGAGTATAAATGTAATATAATTGTCGACGGTGATGCCGGAAATGGTTTCCCATGCGACTGGTTATTTATAAATTCCCCAGTTGATTCTTGTTCGACTTTCGACAACTTTCAGTTAATTTTTATATCAAGCTTAATGATCTCCCCCATTGTTCCGATTTATTTATAAATTTAGCGCGCGCGTGCGCGCGAGAGAGAGAGAGAGAAAGAGAGAGAAAGAGAGTTCCCTTTCTCCCCGAGCGATGGTCGAATTTAAAATAAAAATCGAGTTATCATATCTCTTTTTTTTCTCCTTCTCTTTTTTCTTCTTTCTTTTTTTTTTTTTCTTTCACGACCAACTCGGTCGTTTAATTGTTTGTTTTAATAATTAAATCGAACGTCATTATTGAAACGTTAAAATGTAAATTAGGAACAATTTTGCCGTGTCTGGAAAAAAATATTTATTCGTTATTATAAATCGATAGATAATATTTTAATTATATAATATAACAAGAGCTAATTTGATTATTAAAAATAATTATACAATTTGATCGTACGGAAAGTTATAATTTCAGTACAATGTTATTTTTGATATTTCAATTTTTTTCCTTTTTATCACGTTGTCCTATTTTTTCTTTTTTCTTTTTCCCTTCGTTTTTGGTTTTTTTTCTTTTTTTTCGGTCGAAATAAAAGGATCGCATAAATAAATTAGCGTACTTTCGTACATGGCGCAGAGTTTTCCCAAGTGTGTGTGGGCGTAATATTGTTATTGAATTAATTAAATATTGAAATAATTAATATAGCTTAGGTACGTTTATCAAGGATAGTTTAAACTCATGGAGAATCGGCGTGATGAAAAATTCAATGTTTATCTCAATTAAAAATCCCATGAGAATTTTTTCTCATCTGAAAGAAAATTAATAACGAAAGAATTTTTAATCATAATTGTTCATCAACAATTACAAATTGTAATAACTTATGCCAGGCCATGATTCAAAAAATTAATTACGAACCATTTCGATACTCTTTGAATTGATCCTTTCTCTTTTGTTTACTATTTTTTCCTTTGCTTTTCTTCCTTCCAAATGTTAAAATTGCACGGTTGAAGGGTCAATGGAGCAAAAAAAATTTTTCACAAGCAACGAAAAAGATCTCGAGAAAGGAGTTAGATAGATATTTAAAAAATAATCTACGAACGTTTGACCTACAATCTGTGCTTATATACAAAAAAAAAAAAACAAAAAAAAAAAAAGAAAAAAAAAAGAAAAAAAGAAAGACAAAAAAAAACCAAAAAAAGAAAAAAGAAAAGAAAAAATATACAGACGGTATAAGCGTGTGCGAGATCGAAATTATATTATGACGTTAAAAGAAGGGTTAAAAGGATCTGTATAATATTGAAATTCCTTCTCCGTTCTTTCGTCCGGATGTACTATTTAATCCCTGTGTGAAGGGGGTTGAAATAAAAATGAAAAAAAAAAAAGAAAAAAAAAGAAGAAGAAAGTAATAGACCTCGCTCGTTTAGATGGTCTCGCGAGTGCCATATACTTCTTAGTTATCTGCTGGTTACTCTTTAACTCAACGTTTAAACGTTTAACTTGCTTAACTTAAAACTTTAATCATAATTTTCTCGCGAAATAAAATTCAATTTCTAAAGGCTTAACTTCGAAGCGTCATCGTTTATTCATTCGTTTTTTCATTTTCCTTTTACCACCACCCGTCCCCCCCCCCACTCCCCCACCAATCTCACCTCCCCTCTCTTTATTCCTCCTCCCCTTGGAATACCATCGTCGATCTCGTGCGAATGACGATATCGAATAAATCGAGCCTTCTAGAGGATATAATGAAAACTTTTCGATATAATGAAAGAGAAACGTCAAAATGTCGAACTAAAGAGAGAAAAAAAAAATTAAATAAATAAATAAAGAACAAGAAACGACATCGAGACGTTCAACGTTCGAGACATGGGAATAGAAAGAATTTAACGAAAAGTTTCAAAATATCTTTCAGATCTTCCATCTGATGGATGTGCATCGTAGAACATGTTTAATCGACGTCATAAATATATTTACGTCAAATAATTTCCTATATGGAATGGAATTGCCTCATGGGAAGTTACTAGAATTTCAAGAATTTCAAACTTCTCTAGAATAGAAATAAATTACGGGAGGGAGAGAGAGAGAGAGAGAGAGAGAGAGAGAGAGAGAAAGAGAGAGAGAGAGAAAAGGAATCTTCTCTCTTATCCTCTCTTTTATCTTTTTACGAAGTCAATGACCCGCTTTTATTCACATTTCCCATTACTCTCGTGCCTATTAGAAATTGGTTATAATCAGCTTATATTAAACTATTATCGATCGATAATACAACGTATATTCGGATAAATGAACCGGACAAACAAATATATGCAACTGTTTTCCTCTTTGGAGAAAGCAATATTAATTGACGATAACATAAATTTAATCATGATATTTGCTTGATTACCTTTATCATTGAGTAAACATATTCATTGAACTATCTAAACGTTAAACATACAATATTATTCTACGCTATTGTTTTGCTATCCTAACTCATTCCCTGTTTAATAATAATAATAATAATAATAATAATAATAATAATAATAATAATAATAATAATAATAATAATAATAATAATTTTCATGCTGCTTTGTCTATGAACTCTTCGAAGAAAATTTCTAGTGTGTATACATATATATATATATATATATATATATATATATATATATATATATGTATATGTATAAGTATATATATGCAAGTAAAGTAATAGATTAACGCAAACACATAGATGATCGTTATACTATTTGATAAATTATGAAACATCGTTCGCGAACTCGTGACATTGTGTGTCTTGGTTGAGTCACTTTAGTGGTTTTCTGGCTTGGTCAGGTCAAGGCTGTTATGTGAACGTGCATATCTATTTAAGAGCGAACGATAAATCTGAAAAGTCGGGCAACATCGTCTTAATATCCTATTTACGTTCTTTCCCGTCATCTTTTCGTATTCCAAAATAGCATCACCAGCAAAAACTAAACTCCATCGAAATTTGAATCCTCTTGCTAACAGATAACGGGTTTGTATAGAAGAAAAGAAAAAGATAGAAGAAAAAATGATCAAAAAAAAAAAAAAAAAACAAAAGAAAAATAAAAGAAGAAAAAAAAAAAGAGGAAAATAAGAAAAAAATCTTTACGAAAGAAACTCGATAATTCCTTAATGCTATGTATATTATAGAAGAAAAGTTTAGTTACAGTTAAGATACTATACTTCGTGATAAGAAATGGTAATATTTGTTTCAAAAAAAAAAAAAAAAAAAAAAAAAAGGAAGAAAAGAAAGAACAGACGAAATAACTACTCGAATAATTTTACTTCTACAGTGTGTTATAGTATATAATGTAGTATAGTATAATTATAATTAATCGCTAGTTTTCTCTCTCTTTCTCTCTTTCTATTTTTCTCTGATAAAATTACGAAATTAGATTGTAGAAAAATTATAACAGATAAATTCGAATTTTTAATCGAAATCGTCGTTTAATCGTACAAAAATTCTCTCAACTTCTTTTCTTTTTCTTTTTTTCTTTCTATTTTTTTTTTTTTTCTTTCTTTTTCATTAATTAACTGTACCATCACTTTTTATAATAATTCTATCGAAATTATATAGCAAAAAAAAAATTTATAAAATTTATGTTACCTTTGAATATAACGCACAATAATTTTTCGAAAAGTTTAGTTGCGTATAAATAAAACTTTATTACGAGATGTAATTTTATTTTATCACATAATTTATATTCTCAATTAATTTTGTGATATTTAAAAAATATTCGCGATCGATATGATACATATACATGTATCATATATATATATATATATATATACATGCACATATATAAAAGTGTATATATAAATCATATAATCGAGAAAAAATGGAGGTAATCGATATTGTTTCTTTCGACGTTACAACAGTTCGTTCATTTGATCGTTCTCTGTGACCTAACACAGCGTAAAGGAAATGTATTGGCTGTTATCGATGATGGATATAAGTACAGTCAACGATTTGCCCCTTGACCTTAACTCGAGTAAGGATAATAGGAGATATACGATGAATAAAAAGAAGATAAAATTTTCACGCTTCGCTACGATAAATTTGCAAGAGCGAAATGTCTCTCTTTCTCTCTCTCTTTCGATGATCTCGACTGATACATTGAAAAGCTGACAATGAGAGAAAGAGAGATAGAAAGAGTATTGGCAAAAAGTTAACTTTCTAACAAAACCGTACGAGTTTTGGCTTTGTTTCTCAGGAAACAAAATATCTACCATTTATTTACTTTCCCCTCCGTTTTCCTATTTACAGTGTGTTCTATAGCGTTTGACGTACAATGAAAAATATCCTTTTTTGATGTTTTTCTTCTACTAATTTTTTTATATTTCACTATTTTTCTTTCTTCTTTATTTTCTCTTTTTCTTTTTTGTTTTTCTTTTTTTTGTTCTTTTTGTTTTTTTTTTTTTTTTTTTTTTTTTTCACTCGATCCCCGATTAAATATGAACGGATAGTTTTTGATTCTGATATATGGTGATTCGTTGGAAAAAAGAAAGAAAGGAAAGAAAAAAAAGAGAGAGAGAAGGGAATACCTTGCTTATCTTCTCTCTTCTTTCTCACTTTTATCCGTCTGAATCTTAGATAGTAGAAAAAAAAGAAAATAATTCTGTTTTCTCTCGAGTGATCACATTGTTTTCATATTTGTTTCTTCAGAAATTTTATTCATTAATTAATGTCAAATTAATAATGTTTTTAAAGTTATTCTCTCATTGATAATTACACGCGATCTTTTATAAACGTATCATACGGTGATACTTTTAATTTTTCTATAAGAATCGATAGACGAAAATCGTATTCGCCCCTTCTAATATGCACGAGAGAGACAGATGCAGACATATAGACAGACAGAGAGAGAGAGAGAGAGAGAGAGAGAGAGAGAGAGAGACAGAGAGACAGAGAGACACCAATCAATTATTCTCGCTTGATAATACGTCCGTCGATGTAGTTTCGTTAATTAACAGGAACGAGTCTATAATCACTATAGCAATTAATGCACCTGCTACACGACGACACGGCAATGTTACTTCAGTAAAATGCTCCGATCGATAATATGTATAATAAAAGCACATTTACTATCTATAGTTATATTTATACATACATACTCATATATACGTACATATATATATATATATATACATATATATATATATATATATATATATATATGTATGTATGCACGTGTATAATATAAAAACGTGAGTTATATGTGCGTCGAATCGTGTTTGCGAAAGAACAGAGAGGAAAAACAATGAAGGAAAAGAATAAAAAAATAAATGAAAAAGAAAAAGAAAAAAAAAAAAAAAAAAAAAAAAGGAAGAAACAAAAAGAGAAAGAGACGTTGTTTCAAGAGAAAAGAAAAATTGTATTACTTTATATTTTTCTATTCTCTTTTTATTTTTTTTTTTTTTAAAATTCTTTTTTTTTTCCTTTTTCTGCTTTTTTTCTTTCTTTTTTTTTTTTTTTTTTTTTTTTTTCTTTTTTTATACATTTTTCATTCTCCGAGAAAACGTTGTCGCTGGATTTGCCAGAAGCGTTTGAATGATACTATCAAAGAGATTATTTTGCATTCTCTTTATCATATTTTCTCTTTAATCAAAGGACATATTAAGAAATGTAACGAAATCACCATCAGAGAATATCATTCTTGGACTTTTGTTGGACTAGATCGAGTATCACATACAGGGAAAGAGAAAGAGAAAGAGAGAGAATTGAGAAATGACGGAAGTAAATAATGAACGAACATATTCGGTTTTGCAGCAGGTGCAATGTTAACGCTTTGACTGTTCACAATGTCTCTGAATTATTCCATGAAATGTTAAAATTCTCTTCTCTTATCTTCTCTCTGACATTTTTACTATTTCTATGGTTAATCGTATATTTTCGTGATAATAGGAAATTGTCATTCTTTATTTCATTTCTTATCAGGAACAAAATAGAAAATCAATAGTAAGGTAATCAAAATTTGACCAAAGTAATATCATTTTTTGTTAAAGTACTTTCTCTCTTTCTCTCTCTCTCTCTCTCTCTCTCTCTCTTTTTTTCACATGAATAATGCGACAGCGAATCTACGATCGCATATTTTCCGAGATAATCGAAAAAATTTTTGATCTATCATTTTTGGGTAACGAAGAAAAGTAAAAACCAATCAATCTTTTACGTAAGTAAAATAATAATTTTTCTCTCTTCTTTTTTTTTTTTTTTTTTTTTTTTTAATACTACGTATTACATGGTAGATTATTAACTTTAATATGTTACGACATTTTCTATCTCTCTTTATTTCATACGAGTGTTACTATGGTGAACCAATGATCGTATATTTTCGAGATAATCGAAACTTTTCATCTTATATTTTTGATCATGAACAAAATAGATATAATCAATAGTAAAATAATTATGAAACATAATATTAGTTTTCGTTACATTGCTTTCTCTCTCTCTCTCTCTTTCTCTCTCTCTCTGTATCTCTCTTTTTATCTCGTATTATTGCTACCACAGTAAATTTACGATAGTATACTTTTCGAGATAATAGAAAATTATTCTTTTATTTCTGGCGAAGAACAAAATAGAAAATTGATAGTAAAATAGGAGTCAATCGATCTGATACGTTACAATGATAACCTTTGTTACAACATTTTCTATCTCTCTTTATCTCAAATGAGTATGTTGCTAGAATGTATTCTATTATGATCATATATTTTCAAGATAATCGAAAATTTTCATCTTCTATTTCTGATCAAGAACAAAAGTAGAATATTGACAATAAAATAAGAGTCAATCGATTTTTCACGTTACAATGACAATTGTACGTTAAAACATTTTCTATCTCTTTTTATCTCACACGAGTGTTATTACAATGAATCAATGATCTCATATTATTCGAGATAATTGAAAAAAAAAAAAAAAAGAAAAGAAAAAAAAAATGTTCATCTTCTATTTCTATTCACGAATAATGAAGGAAATGAATAGTAAAATAAATAAGAGTCAAGCAAGTTATAATGTAACAGTAGTCATTGTTACTATGTTCCAGATAGATACTATTATGTCTCCGAAGAACGTGAATATTAGGTATTGGTTAGGAGAATATACATGTGGTATGTCCTAATTATAAGTTCTATCGATTATCTACGCTCGCTTTTGTCCTTTTCTTCGTTAAATGCGACTACTTCGTTCTTCTTGTTAGTGAGGTGATCCTAGGACAAAAGGCCGAGTCCGTTTAACGTGTCAGAATCTCGACGTTCTTGTTTTCTAGTAACCACCGTAAGGAAGATGTCGGTCATGACCGAGATTTATCTCTAACGTATTACATTCACAATTAGATTATATATATAAACGTTGATTTCATATATATATATATATATATATATATATATATATATAAATTGTTAATTAGATATAAGATAAATATTTGATAATACAAATTATTTTTGTTTCTTACAAAAATTATTTAATATAAAGTTTATGGTATAATCGTATTTTTTTATTTATTTAACATAATCAATGTAGAACGATATATCTAAAGACGATTAATTGAAGAAGAAAATTATTTAACAATACAAATTATTCTTTTTTAAAATATCAATTTCTGATATTAAATTAACGTTTTAATCGGTTTCATCATTTCAATATAAAAAAAAATATATATATATGTATATATATATATGTATGTATGTATATATAATCGGGACATGTTTAAAAACAAAGAATTTGATAAGAATAATATTTGATGATATAATATAATTTTTATATAATTAATGATTTTTTTTTTATATAAAATTAATCATTTGATCGGAATTATTATCATTTTAGTTTAAAGTATATATCTTTTAGTAAATATCAGATTACACTTTTAAGTTGTACGAATCAAATGATTTAAAGATTTTTTACAAATGATTAAGTACTCATGAAAAGACACCTTTCAATGAAATCATTATGTGTTTGCTTAAACAGCAATTAGTTTGCGTAAAAGAGAATTATTGTATGAATGTATATATATATGTGTGCGAGTACATGGATGCGCGTGTGTATGTGTGTGTGTGCGTGTATGTATACGCATATACGTATCATAACGTAAGAGAATGAAATGTGGATAATTATCTGACAAGTTTCCTTTAAAAGCTCGTTCATCGTTGGAACGATGTTTCCACACATTTCTATATAACGGTTAGCTCTAACTAATATGTAAATCTAATTTGAGTACTCTATGTATCAATCTATCTATGTATGTATTTATATATGTATGTATATAATCAACTATGTGTTTATAAAGTAACAACGCAAAGTGAAATACCTTGTGGCTATAACTATACGAAACACGAAAATGAAACAGAAACAATAAATAGACCATTGTCACGAATGTTAACACATTTTGCACTTAAAATATACATATATATATATATATATATATATATATATATATATTTTGTACTTAATATATTACATTTAAATGACAATAGAAATTCAATTCGTACGTAATTTTATTGAAAACAAATTTTAAATAATCATTAGACATTTTTGAAATAAGTATTATCGTTTTGACCATGCAATATTATGAAATCTTTTCACTTGAATTTCATTAAACTAGCGTATCGTATGCGATATAATTAACGCGTTTGTCGTCGCAAGTATACTAATCCTTTCAACGTAACGACGCGTAAAGACCCCTACAATCTCTCCCGGGACACTTCAGATTAGTCCTTTATTAATTAAATTCAACTGAACATTGAAGTAATGTGTACTTTGTCCTATTTAAAATCTCGCTTAATAAATCACACAATTCGTCTTGTAGTATTATTTAATTAATGTCGATTATTATCTTTTATGAGAGAAAAAAAAAAAAAGAAAATAGAAAGAAGAAGAAAGGAAAAAAGGAAAAAAGAAAAATATTTACGTCTACTAACAAACACGTCCACTTTCAATAATTATCTTTATTACTATCAAATATAAAAAAAAAATATATATATATATATATATCACAATAAAATAAATTCGTCAACTGTATATCATATCGTCGTTCGAAACGGCTGCTATGAAGCTATAAAGAAATTGAAAAGAAAAGAGTGAAATAGAAAAAGTAGAAAAATCAAGTAGAAAAGAAGAAAATCCTCAAATGATTCGATGGAAAAGAAGAGAGAGAGAAAAAAAAATATAAAAAAACAAAAAGAAAAGAATTTAAACTTGTCGAGCGTCATTATTTATACAACGATGTAGATAAATTAGAAATAGAATTAATTCTAACGATGATCGTCGATTGTAGTTGGTTCTATTAGACATAGAAAGATAAAATGGTACGGTATTCGTTCGGATGAGAGTAATTAGAATTCTTCGTATTAGTAAAATACATGCGGATGTAATCCTGATGGGTACTGAATTTTCTATGGCTTTGCCTCGGAGGACAGTAACGAAAGCGGAACGAACGCCGCGTTGTGTACGATCTTGCAGCGGAAGCCGGAACCCATATTATCAAGATAGACAGATAGAGAAAGGTAGATAGGAAGAGAGAGAGAGAGAGAGAGAGGGAGGAAGAAGAGAGGGAGAAGAGAGTCGGTGGTTGGTGGAGTAACTATATAGAATACTCTAGAATACAACGTTGCATTTGGATTCTATGTACTATCTGCCTGTTGCTTTACTAACGTGCACACATGCGCAATATGAACAGTTACTCTTATTCACATGTACATATATATATATATATATATATATATATATATATAAATATATATATGTGTATATATATATATATATATGTACGTGAGTATATGTACTCCCTTCCATTCGTTTTATGTCTATCCTCTCCTCTTTCTCTTCCTCTTTCTCTGTCCTTCGTTTTTCCCCTCCTCTCTCTCTCCCTCTCACTCTCTCTCTCTCTCTCTCTTGGTCTCTCTTTTTCTTTTTCTCTCTCTCGCACTTTCTGCAAGCATCTATATAGGCGGCTTTAGGCTCCATAGTTTCTACCGCAGCAACCAGCGTAGCATCAGAAGGGATGAATCGATTCTGTTTCGAGCTAAAAATAAGTTCCTCGTAGGAGCTTACCCTGCGAGCTGAGAAAAACAGTATGAGAGAGAGCGAGAGAGATACTAGCGCAGTGTGACGCTTATTCCACCTCTCTCTTTCTCTCTCTCTCTCTCTCTCTCTTTCTCTTTTTCTCTCTCTTTTTCTCTCTTCGCAGAACTCTTATCATCCTTATCGAAAATCTCTATCGTGAGAAATAGTAGATCATTGTTACGTTGAAATCGATCGATTTTATTTCACGTTAACGTTATCACTCCAGATTATAGATATAATTGTATCGAATTTCGTGAAATAGTTCTAATTTAACGTTAGAGATATTGATCGATGAAATTCTATTATTGATAGAGGTATAGATTAACGACCAGTGAATTTTTTTCTTCCTTTCTTTTTTCCTTCTATTTTCTTGATAACGAAATAAAATCAAGAAAAAGATATTAATTGTTTCGACGTTTTTCTATGATTTTTTTCTTCTTTCATTTTTAATCGAAGGATCATTTCGATGAAATAAAATATATTCTTTCTCTTTCTCTATCTCTTATCTATCTATCTATTCCTATCACTAGTTCTCATTTTATATCTTTATTTCGTTAAAACGAACAGTTATTTCTTGATGAAATCGAGCCGTTCGATTGAAAACTTTTGACCTATTTTTTCTTATCTTCTTCTTCTTCTTTCTCTTCTTTTTTTTTTTTTCTTTCCTTTCGAAATGGAACGAATAGACGACAGAAAAAAAGCGCACAGATTTTTCTCGATATTATTATTTCCTGTCCTCTTTTGAAATTGTTTCCTTCTGTTACATATTTCCTCTTTTCTTTCCTTTTTTTTTCTAGTTTTTTTCTTTTTCTTTTCATCATTGTAAAAGAAGGTGCGAAAGAGAGAGAGAGAGAGAGAGAGAGAGAGAGAGAGAGAGAGAGATAGAGAGAGAAATAAAGTTCAGAGAGAAAGCTACGTATCTTGGCGAAAGATAAATGACTTTTTTTTCTCCTTTACCCTCGTTAACTATTTATCGTAGGAATACCTCTGAAATTTTCTTCGACACATCGATAAAGTTATAACACATATCGATATGTAACTGTGTACGTATTCGATCTTCATACTTATCTCTGCCCTTACAACCAATACCATGAACTATTTAATTCCGATAGGATTTTCCACTGTATGGAAGAAGTATTACTACGAATTGTATTATTACTATTTCACGTTTTACTCTCGCTTACCTCATTTTATATGGATCATATTGTCTGCGTGGGTGATCTTCTTTTCTTTACTTCTTTCCATTTTTTTCCCCCGTTTTCTTCTTTTTTTTTTTTTATTTTTTATTTTTTTTTATTTTATTTTATTTTATTTTATTTCGTCAAAGAAAACGTGCTCGTAATATAATATCGTTACGATATTGGAACATTAATATATATATGAATATATATATTCATATATTATTGTCGGTATAACCTTTAATATATGCAGATACTACTACTGATAGAGATAGATTAATGTTACGACGAGAGGATTTTTTTCTTGCTTTCTTTTTTCTTTCTATTTTCTTGATAACGAAACGAAATCAAGAGAAAGAAATTAGTTGTTTCAATGTTTTTCAAGATCTTTTTCTTCTTTCATTTTTATTCGAAGGATCATTTCGATGAAATCTTTTCGAAACATTATTCGCATTTATTTTTTTTTTTTTTTTTTTTTAATGGAAAATCTTAAAATATCTAATACATCATTTCTTTGCTGTATAATGAATACTTCAATAGTATGAATTATTAAAAAAATATTTAAACGTCAGATTTTTATGGGATATTATTACGAAGTAATGTTATTATATTCGTTATACGATGAGGAAAAAAAAATATACTATACATGAAGATAATTTTATCGATATAGAAAGAAAATATAATGTTTTATAAGAAAATATGTAGTTCGGATAATAAGACGTCAGAATAATAGAATATCTGGATAATAGAACGTTCGAATATAATGGCGAGGTTCTATTTAATTATTTGCAATATTTCAATAGATTTTCCAAATTTCCTGAAAATCCATGAATATCTTTCGCATTATCGAATGTTCATTAATATTATGGAATATTAAAACAAATGTCAATGAATTAAATAAATCCGTTATTAATTCTGATAATTATGAAATACTTAAGAATTAATCCAAATTCGATAAATTATTCTCCCGTATAACGCTTTATGTAAATTTGTCAAAGCTATTTTAATATGAAATTTTGTATAGTTACATGAATTTTATTTAAATGTAAAAATTTTGAATATAAATATATAACGTTATTAATATTTATAAAACATGCTATATTTAATGTACACGTATAAAAGTTGTTTAAATACTACTAAATTTTATAATCCATTAGATAAATGTTATTAAATTTGAATGTATTCTTAAAAACAAATCAGATCTATTAAGAAAATTAATCCTAATATAATAAATTTGATTATTCGTCAAATTTATTATAAATTCTTGATAAATTTTTCAAAAATATTCAAATTTCATTATTTTTAAATTATCAAATTTCATTTGGAATGATTTATTTGCAAGATTATTTTTATAATTAAATTAATTTTTCAAACAGTAACAACAAATTTAATTATTCTTCTTGAATATACGCATAGATAAATATATATATATATATATATATATATATATATATATATATATATATATTATATACGATTATGAATTTTTCATAATCGTACAATATCTATTTACTATTATCTATAATCTTTAAGAGGATAACCTCTCTTCGTTGATTGAATTTTCAAGATTCGATATCATGCTAGAAATGAATATCATTTGTACGGATTTACTCTTTCGCCGATTTTTCATTGTAATAGTGAAGAAATGGAAAATATTATATATATATATATATATCCGGTGATCAAAAATTTGTTTCGAAAAGGTTTCGTAAGTATAAATATAACTTGAAAGATTATTAGCTAGCAGATATGTTCAATCACATCGTTCCTTTTATTAAAGATTATTTCAATTTAATCCCGTATATATATATTTTTTTTTTCATTAAAATTCATCGATTATATTGTTTACTTAATTTTTTTTTCTTCTATTACATATTTGTCATTATTAATATTTACACAATTTATTGCATTATATTGTAGAAAATATCGATGGTCAATCAAAGATTGATCAATCCTCTATACCTTTTCATCCCTTCCCTCTCCTCCTTTTCTTATTATTCTCCTTCTTTATCTTTTTCTTTATCTCTTCCCCTTTTATACATTCGTTCATTCAATCATTCATTTATTTATTTTTTTTTCCTTTCGTTTTTGTTTTCACGACTATATCCATAAATATGTATAACGTTATTACCCCCGAAGATCTCTATTCTGCTAGGTACGAATTGAAAAGAGAAAAAAAAAAAAAAAAAGAAGGAGAAAAACTTTTCAATTCATTTTCACGATTCACGAAAGGAAGAATCGATTAAAAGTTTTAGACGAATAATCAAATGGGACTTTATTTCGTTCTCGAATTTGTGCATTATCGTGCCATTGTCGTAATTCATTCGATGAAAACGAATGGATGGATCTTTGTTATCACGAATATCCAAGAGTTAGGAGTTATCCATTTGTTAAAGAAAGAAAGAAAGGAAGAAAGGATGAAAAAAAAGGAAAAAAAAAGAAAGAAAAGAAAGAGAAAAAAAAGGAAAGAAAGGAATAGAGATGAAAGTTTGATCTGTTCGGGCGAACTAAAAATAGAATGTCGAAAGAGACATTGAAGAAAATTTCTAATGGGTATTTGAAGGAAATATTCTTGGTATCTTCGTGGATTGATCTTATTGATCACGTTCTCGAAGTTAAGTCTCTTTGTTTTCCTTATCTCATCTTTGGCTGGTCACGTATTTAAGATTAATGTCATTTCAAGAGCCAAAAGCGTATGGTATATCGTCCTAACTGTATTCTCTTAGGTAAAGTGATGGCAAATAGAACGTGTTATATATATATATATATATATATATATATATATATATATATATATATATATATGTAGAGAGAGAGAGAGAGAAAGATCAAACTAAAGACTAATCGTCAAGAGAAATCTAGCCAAGAAGGCAACCATGAGGATAACAGAGAAAGAGCTTTATTCCTTCAAAGACTACTTGAATTATGATTTAATGAATATTATCGTTTCTTGTTAGTATTAAACGTCCTTTCCTAAACATGTATTAGATTTGCTAATATAATCCTTATAAACTATGACATTCGTTAATAAAACGTATACGTTTTTTTTTTTGATATTTTCTTATTAATTTACAATTGTATTTAATTACAACTATTAATCATTTTATTGTATTTATTTAAACGTCGTACATGTTAATTGGATTTTTTATTATAATTTTCTTTTTTCTTTTCTTTTCTTTTTTTCTCTTCTTCTTTTTCCTTTTCTTTTTTTTTTTTTTGCGTACAAATTTATTTCGATTTAGATAATGTAATAACGAAGATCGAATGATTGATAATATCGAATGAATTAATATGCACCCTTTGATACTTTAAATGTTTATAAAAATTTACTATACTTGTATTGTTAACGTTCGAAAGTTCATTAAAATTTTTCAAACTTTTTACATTACAATTTGAAATAATTTTAGAATGATTTAAATAAGGGAAAGAAAAAAATATTGTATTGTGTTAAAATTTCTATCGTTTATAATATTTATTGTATTGTAAAAATAATTTAAATTCGTAATTACTTTCTCTTGTTAATCTGTTCTTTTCTTTTCTTTTTTAAAAAATAAATTACGTTTGAATCGAGGAAATAATAAAACAGGCATTATTAACTATCGTTAGTAAATATCAAAAGAATTATATTAAACATTATATTAATTAATTACATATACAATATATTAATTAATTAGATATATATGTATATATTTATTAATTAATATAATTTTTAGTATATACTAAACATTATATTAATTAATTAAATAAAAATATATTAAATGTTATATTAAATAAATTGTTTCAATACTGTCAATATTTCTATGACGTGATAATTATTATACTTGATATTAAAAGTCATTTAAAGTCACAATTTTTTAAAAATATTTTAGATATCGGATTCGATTAGAGTAATGAAATATTATAAAACGAATATTATTAATAGATACATTTCATTTTTCTTTTCATAATTTTCTTCATTCATCCTTCGGATTTTCTAAAAGCGAAAGATTTATGGATCGTCGAAGTACATACACGATATATTATACGAATGGAATTTCGAACACATGTCAAAACTTTTCATTACACCTTTCAAAGAATTCCTATCTCTGACAGATTTTTTGATAAGTTTATTCTTTCAAATTCTGTACAGTGCGACAAGCGAATTAGTTATTATATATATATATATATATATATATATATATATATATATATATATGTATATATATATCGAATTTAATTAAATAAATGATATTACTTTTGAATTATCATATACCAAAAGTCAATCAAATTTCTTCCTGTTAACTTTATTTTCCCAGTTTTGATGACAAATTGACTGAAAATCGACTTAACATACTCGAGTTCTCATATTCGTCGTTATTTCACTACAGTAACTACGAGTGGGTGTGTATGTGTGTGTATGTACTTGGCAGCAAAGTGATGAATTGCTGGTTTAACGTTGGCTTGTATACCGTAACCGTAATATCAACTTTATGCGATACCTTTTCGAGAAACTTGTATGATTGCATATACGAGCTTTAATCATTAAAATCTCCTTAACGCGACGATAATCAATAATAACGTGCGATAATGATTTTTTTCTTTTTTTTTTTTTTTCATTATTATTATTATTATTATTATTTCACTTCGTTCGAATTATAATAATATTTAATTAATTATTTTTAATTAATTCGTTAATCTTAAATACTTTGTTACAAAATTGCGACATAAATGATAAAGTTTTATATTGATATATGCATAATATAAATATATGCATGATGTACATGTACGATGTACAAGAAAATTGAAAAAGAAAAAAGAAAAAAGAAACATGTATGAATATAGTTAAATATATATTATTATAATTATATATAATTAAATATATTGAATATACTTTATCATTAATAATATTTAAACGTATATGTAATTATTGAATACGTTTTAAGGGAGAATGTAATCAGTTAAAAAAAAAAAAAAAAAAAAAAGAAAAAAAACGAACAAACAAAAAAAAAAAAAATAGAGAAAAGAAAAAAAGAAAAGAAAAAAAAAAGGAGAAAGAAAGAAGATTATGATAACATTCACTTTAATATTTACCATCAAATCAAATTTGTATTTTTATTAAATACAAATAAGTTACTAAGCTACGCCATAATATATTAGGTGGACCGGAAAGTAATGTCATTTTCTTAAATTAAATTCAAACGAATAAATTTTTAACAAGTTTTTATTTTTAATTACAATCAAATATCGACATGCGCAGAAACGACATTACTTTCCGGTTCCCCTCCCTCACCCCCCCCCCCCATAATATATTATATTTTTTATGATAATCGAATAATTGATTGATATGATGATTCGATTTAAAGTCTTCTGAATATTGAAATATTTTTAATGTTTAAAAGCTATTCAAAGATTTTCATTGTTTTAATTAATATCATCGAGAAAATATCAAATCGAAATCGTTCGGATTCTATTGTAGAACGATGATGGTTGTTAATCGAATTGTCAGTTAAAAACGACGAAGAGCCGACGACGACGTGGTTCATTATATAATCAATTTTTGCCAATTTCCTTTTATTAAAACGAACGCTCAATATTGAGATGAATGATTTAATCAATTTTCAATAAGCTTAATATATACGTTTTACCATATTTCTCCTGAATTTATTTTTTTTCTTCTTGCATTCTTTTTTCATTTTTTTTTTCTTTCTTTTCTTCCTACTTTTTCATATTCTCGTTTTCGATTTTTTGCCGATTAAATAATTGAAATTAAACACGAATAAACGCGCATTGTATTGCATTCGATTATGTGAAAATAATCGACGTTAATCGTTTAAAAACTGTTTGGCTTTCTAAGAGATTGATATAGGTCAGTATGTCAATAGCTATGTCGATAACTGGTTTCGTTGTATATTTTAAAGAAATATCTTCGAACACTGTACGTTTAAAAGTCTTTAAAAACTAAATCGATGCGCATAACGTGCGGAGAATCTACTCGACGATTCTTTTTTTTCCTTCCTTTCTTTTCCTTTTTCTTCTTTTCTGATTTTTCTTTTCTTTTTTTCTTTTCTTTTTTTTTTTTTGCGTCCATCATCGATACATTTTTCAAGGAATTATAAAATATTTAGGTTAGTGTGTCAACTCCTTCAAAGGGTTACTTTAGCTGAACGATATTATAGAAAACGAGCGTTATTTGATGCGAATAAATTCAAATTAAATAATAAAACAAATTACGACGATTTTATCGATTAATTTAGCGATAAATTAATTGGCAGGATTTTATTGTCCTAAAAAAAAGGAAAAAAAAAAAAATAATAAATAAATAAATAAAAGAGAAAAAAGGATCAGCCTGACTCAATCTTTCAATTTTTAATTTGATTTTTAATAAATGAAAAGAAAAATTAATTAGCACCTTTTGATAATAAAAATAATTCAAGGCGTCTATTTTGAAAATTAATTAATTATACTCGTATATATATATATATTTTTTTTCTTTTTTTTTCATTCTTGTTACGAAAAAATAATTTCAGGATAAAACATATGTTATATTGTATATTATTATTATTAACAATTCGATGTCGATTGACGTAGTTGTAGTATATCCTTTCTTAAAGAAGAACTAGAGTAATAAAAAAAAAAAAAAAAAGAAAAAGACAGAGAAATATTCGTTATCCTTTTATTATTGTTCAAATATTTTCAGAATATCATAATTCGTACATTTCCAAATCTTTCTCAAACATGTTTAGAATACGTCGAAACATTGTTATCACATTGTTACACTTATTCCCCTTATCGATTATCTTGTTTGCTGTGGATTAATTGAAACGGTGCACTTAATCGAAAGAAAATAACCCTTATTTATATTGTAAAATAATCAGTTTTGTCCTTGAAATATCACACTGACATTTAATTACATTGAACGAAGATAAATTTAGTCATTTTTCTTTCTTTTCTCTTTTTTTTTTTTTTTTTTTTTTTTTAATTATAACCTTCCATTTTGACTATGCAATCGAACATAAGGAAAAGAAAAAAGAAAAACAACGGAGAAGAAAATATTTATTTTATCCCAAATAAAATTAGTAAAAGAAAAAGAAAAAGAAAAAAAAAAAAAAAAAAGAAAACTCATCGAATTTTATCATCGACTTTATCATATTAAACATCGACCTTGAAAAGAATCATTCTTTCTATCATTCATTCGAAAAAACTTTATCTATATTTTTTAGTTTTAAACTAATAATTTACAATTCATTTTATGCACTCTAGAGAGTAGCTTCTCTATGCTTTTTTCCCATCGGCAAAGTATTAACGTTAAATATGCTTTTCTCTTCGTTAACAATTTCTCTCTCTCTCTCTCTCTCTGGAAAGAAAACGGTATAAAACGCGTCTAATAATGGCTATCTGTCGATGTAACGTATAAAACGGTTATCGCGGTTTTCTTTGCAATCTTTTTTTAGAACCTTTATCCTAGACCAATACCTTCTTTTCCGTATAAGGGTTGCATCTTACGGTTCGGTGATCCGGCAAAGGAAAGGTTGCATCTGTTGGTTTTAGCTCAACGTTATACAATTCTTAAATTCCCTGTTCTTTTTATCCTTATTTTTTCTTTTCTTCTTCTTCTTCTTCTTCTTCTTTTTTTTTCTCTTTCTATCTATCTCGTCCCGTTCTATTCAAATATTCAGAAGGTTATCAGATATCTTTTCTTCGTCCCTTTTCTACGTCCACGTTCTTCTATTCAGCACGAACGATTTTATTAACATTTTTGGAACATTCGTAACCTCCTTTTTCTTTTTCTTCTTCTTCTTTTTTTTTTTCTTTTTTATTCGTCGAGCAAATGACACGATAGTAAATCGCAAAATATGTAAATTCGAAGAATAGGACCGTTATCGTGTTGTTGCATTAATATCGCGATCATTCGTATTAGAACATTGTTGCCTTCGTATTTGGATCGTTGTATTCTGATACGATACGTCGTCATTCGATGGTGATAACGCATGGAGCATGTTTAGTTCATAATAATGATATGAGCTCTACCGTTTTCGAATAAATGGAAAATGTTCCCGTAGAACGGTTAACCACAAGGTATGCTTAGTTAATTATACTTCGTTAATTATGACATCGTATACGTGTAATGAGTTAATTACATCCTGATGTGAGAGAGAGAGAGAGAGAGAGAGAGAGAGAGAGAGATAGAGAGAGAAAGAGAGAGAGAGAGTGATATTCATAGAAAATCATAGTAATTACTTATCCGATTTTAACTTTTACGTTGAAAATGAATGAAAAAGAAAGAAAGAAAAATAATACAAAAGGCTTTTTTGTCTTTAGACATTAAAGATAGTTGAAGTAATGAATAATTAATTAAAGCTAACATTGTCACACGTTTAAATCTTTTTAATTGATCGAAATCTAATTGAAATCTTTTCTTATTCACAGCACTGCTTCGCGATATCATACAGAAGGGAGAATCAGCGACAATACGAGTTGAAAGCTGCCACAGAAACGGACTGCAAAACGTGGATCGATGCGATACGAGAAGCCAGGTAACGGAATCACTGGGGATATCGTATATGACGGCAGAATTCTAAATGAGAATCATTAAAAGGGAGTGGGAATAAATTATGGAAATTTCGTGCCAGCCCGATTCCTGAATCATTATATTTTTAACTTTGATATTATACGTTGTAGTATTCATTTAAGATACGCGATTGACTATAGTATGAGATCAAAATTATTATATAGATTTTTTGTTTTTATTTCGAGCAATAGTAATCATTAAAAAGAATTGGAA